>NC_091235.1:6534114-6764114 GCF_040958095.1 Procambarus clarkii
TAAGGGGCATAACTGGCCGACCCCTCACAGTGTTCAAGAGAGAACTATCAACATCAGAGGCCCGAGACTCTTCAACGCGCTTCCACTACACATAAGGGACATAACTGGCCGACCCCTCACAGTGTTCAAGAGAGAACTATCAACATCAGAGGCCCGAGACTCTTCAACGCGCTTCCACTACACATAAGGGGCATAACTGGCCGACCCCTCACAGTGTTCAAGAGAGAACTATCAACATCAGAGGCCCGAGACTCTTCAACGCGCTTCCACTACACATAAGGGGCATAACTGGCCGGCCCCTCACAGTGTTCAAGAGAGAACTGGATAAGCACCTCCAAAGGATACATGATCAAGCAGGCTGTGATTCGTACATCAGACTGCGAGCAGCCGGGTCCAACAGCCTGGTTGACCAGACCACCGACCAGGAGGCCTGTCAGAGACCGGGCCGAAGGGACATTGATCCCTGGAACCATTGGAAGGCAACGATAAAAAACGCAACATTTTTAAGTCTTAGTTAGGCCAGGTTAGGGCCAGACTACGCCAGTTTGGATTGCATATGTTGACAAAGCCGCGATGACCCAAAGGGGAACATATTTTTCTCAGATCATTGACCCTACGTCCTGGGAAAGTAATTATTTTTATTATTTAAATTAGTAAAATAAGTAAATTAGAAAGCTCAGTAAAATATCCCAAGAGGGGTAACTAATAAGAGCCGCGTCACTCGTCCTGTGAGTGAACACGCCGCCAGAACACTATGAACAACACCCCCCCCCCCATTAGGGATAAAAATCAACTGGGTTGTTCATCGTGTTCAACATTGACCCAGACGCAGCAGGGAACTTGCTGAACAGGCAAGTGAACAGACTGTAACAAGAGGGACCTAACATCTCACAACCCTCAAGTTGACCTTATCTTGCAAGGGTCCAATTCAGGCAACCATTTTTAAGGCAAAGTCTTCTATATGTGGTTAAAAAGTGCTTTTGTAACCCATGTAGGGAGAGGAGTAGGGGGGGGGGAGGGAATGACACACACAGGTGTAACGTCTCTAAGATGGGTAGAGTCTCTCAGTCAATGGTCTAGAGGATGCCCTTAGAGCCTCTACAGTGGGCGTCACTGAAGAAACACCAGAATGAATACTTGCTGAGGGTCACAGCCTTGTCTCCCCTCCCCCCCCCTAGCCGTTGTTACCGCTTGTGTTGTGTCACACGGGTGTCACACGGGTGTCACATTGGTGTCACACGGGTGTCATATGGTCCCCTACGTGCCCTGGTCTGTCAGCCCATTCTCCCCTCAATTTCAATCATCTTCCTATCTTTCAAATCCCGTCTGCGTCGGTACCAGTCTCTAGCCCTGATCTCACCCCCCCCGCCACTACTTGATGCACACATTCACACATTTTATTAATAGATTATGATAATGAAATAGATCTAGAAGTAAACTTTTGTGGCGGGAGACACTGGGCTAATATTTCAACGCTGGATATCAGATACATTTAGGGCGGGATTCCTAAAACTGTCCTACAAGCCCTAAACAGTCCCTGACTCTCCCTCTTGCCCCTAAACAGTCCCTGACTCTCCCTCCAGCCCCTAAACAATCCCTGAATCCCTCTTCTCCAGCCCTATCCCTGATAACAGTCCGTCCTCCTAAGGTTCCTCAACGTCAAGAAACCGTCGTACTAAAGTGCCCTTATCCTAACCTACCAGAGGACCTAAAACAGAAAACGGGACAGTATGTCAATTTCGCCAGCCGCTGCTATTTTCTAATACGACGATTTTTGAGCCTTAGGTAGAGTGTACGTCAAAATGTGACGGTCTATTAGGAGGACGGGTTGGGGAACTGACAATTGGAGAACTTTGCTAGATCCTACGACACGAGGCTGCCGACGAAACAGCTGCATCACAGAGATATACAAGGCATTATTCACAGGGAAATGTGGTAACGCTATTGTGCGAATGTTGTGATAGCAGGCGGGCTGTCCACCTTGCTGACACGATGTTATGATAGCAGGCGGGCTGTCCACCTTGCTGACACGATGTTGTGATAGCAGGCGGGCTGTCCACCTTGCTGACACGATGTTGTGATAGCAGGCGGGCTGTCCACCTTGCTGACACGATGTTGTGATAGCAGGCGGGCTGTCCACCTTGCTGACACGATGTTGTGATAGCAGGCGGGCTGTCCACCTTGCTGACACGATGTTGTGATAGCAGGCGGGCTGTCCACCTTGCTGACACGATGTTATGATAGCAGGCGGGCTGTCCACCTTGCTGACACGATGTTATGATAGCAGGCGGGCTGTCCACCTTGCTGACACGATGTTGTGATAGCAGGCGGGCTGTCCACCTTGCTGACACGATGTTATGATAGCAGGCGGGCTGTCCACCTTGCTGACACGATGTTATGATAGCAGGCGGGCTGTCCACCTTGCTGACACGATGTTGTGATAGCAGGCGGGCTGTCCACCTTGCTGACACGATGTTATGATAGCAGGCGGGCTGTCCACCTTGCTGACACGATGTTATGATAGCAGGCGGGCTGTCCACCTTGCTGACACGATGTTGTGATAGCAGGCGGGCTGTCCACCTTGCTGACACGATGTTGTGATAGCAGGCGGGCTGTCCGCCTTGCTGACACGATGTTGTGATAGCAGGCGGGCTGCCCACCTTGCTGACACGATGTTGTGATAGCAGGCGGGCTGTCCGCCTTGCTGACACGATGTTGTGATAGCAGGCGGGCTGTCCACCTTGCTGACACGATGTATGTTGAACCGGTTTGCTGTTATTTGTAGTTCTAAACCGTTATAAAAAAAATTATTCAAGACAAGATTTCCCGGCACTTCCGTGAGGGGGAGGATGACCCCTAGAAACCCCTGGGGGGGGAGGTAACCACTAACTACCCCTTGATGAGAGCAGGGGGGACTGTTCTCCACTAATGGGAGAGGGGGTCATAGTAGAGGGACAGTGGTTACACCAATGGCCTTAATGACCCCCAAGGGGGGGGGGGGGTGACAGGACCCAGAGGGGGGGGGGGGGGGAGGATGTGACCAAACGTGCCTGTGAGTGTGTGTACGTACTCACCTAGTTGTGCTTGCAGGGTCGAGCTAGGCTCCTGGGCCCCCCCCCCCCGCCTTCCGAACGTTCATTGATTAAGGCAAGATTAAGGAGTCTTTGATTAAGGACTCATTTCTCACGCTCTTATCATTTTTACATTTATAACGCTGAATCGAATTAGCTTCAGCAACTGTTACGTCTAACCTGTTCCACGTATTGGCAACTCTAACACACTGCAAAAGTTTGTATTTCTGGTGTGTATGTGTGTGTGTGTATGTGTGTGTGTGTGTGTGTGTGTGTGTGTGTGTGTGTGTGTGTGTGTGTGTGTGTGTGTGTGTGTGTGTGTGTGTGTGTACTCACCTAATTGTACTCACCTAATTGTGCTTGCGGGGGTTGAGCTCTGGCTCTTTGGTCCCGCCTCTCAACCGTCAATCAACTGGTGTACAGATTCCTGAGCCTATTGGGCTCTATCATATCTACATTTGAAACTGTGAATGGAGTCAGCCTCCACCACATCACTTCCTAATGCATTCCATTTGCTAACTACTCTGACACTGAAAAAGTTCTTTCTAACGTCTCTGTGGCTCATTTGGGTACTCAGCTTCCACCTGTGTCCCCTTGTTCGCGTCCCACCAGTGTTGAAAAGTTCGTCCTTGTTTACCCGGTCGATTCCCCTGAGGATTTTGTAGGTTGTGATCATGTCCCCCCTTACTCTTCTGTCTTCCAGTGTCGTGAGGTGCATTTCCCGCAGCCTTTCCTCATAACTCATGCCTCTTAGTTCTGGGACTAGTCTAGTAGCATACCTTTGGACTTTTTCCAGCTTCGTCTTGTGCTTGACAAGGTACGGGCTCCATGCTGGGGCCGCATACTCCAGGATTGGTCTTACATATGTGGTGTACAAGATTCTGAATGATTCCTTACACAGGTTCCTGAACGCCGTTCTGATGTTAGCCAGCCTCGCATATGCCGCAGACGTTATTCTCATTATGTGGGCTTCAGGAGACAGGTTTGGTGTGATATCAACTCCTAGATCTTTCTCTCTGTCTGTTTCATTAAGTACTTCATCTCCTATTCTGTATCCTGTGCCTGGCCTCCTGTTTCCACTGCCTAGTTTCATTACTTTGCATTTACTCGGGTTGAACTTCAACAGCCATTTGTTGGACCATTCACTCAGTCTATCCAGGTCATCTTGTAGCCTCCTACTATCATCCTCTGTTTCAATCCTCCTCATAATTTTTGCATCGTCGGCAAACATTGAGAGGAACGAATCTATACCCTCTGGGAGATCATTTACATATACCAGAAACAGTATAGGTCCAAGGACTGACCCCTGCGGGACTCCACTTGTGACGTCTCGCCAATCTGAGACCTCACCCCTCACACAGACTCGTTGTCTCCTGTTGCTTAGGTATTCCTCTATCCACCGGAGTACCTTCCCTCTCACTCCAGCCTGCATCTCCAACTTTCGCACTAGCCTCTTGTGTGGCACTGTATCAAAGGCTTTCTGACAATCCAAAAATATGCAGTCTGCCCACCCTTCTCTTTCTTGCCTTATTTTTGTTGCCTGGTCGTGTGTGTGTGTGTGTATGTGTGTGTATGTGTGTGTGTGTGTGTGTGTGTGTGTGTGTGTGTGTGTGTGTGTGTGTGTGTGTGTGTGTGTGTGTGTGTGTGTGTGTATGTATGTGTGTGCATGTATGTGTGTGCATGTATGTGTGTGTGTGTGTGTGTGTACTCACCTAGTTGTGCTTGCGGGGGTTGAGCTCTGGCTCTCTGGTCCCGCCTCTCAACTGTGTGTATGTGTATTAGATCGTACTGCCTCTCCTTCCTGTCTATTCCCCTCACTAGGGGCCTCGTAGCCTGGTGGATAGCGCGCAGGACTCGTAATTCTGTGGCGCGGGTTCGATTCCCGCACGAGGCAGAAACAAATGGGCAAAGTTTCTTTCACCCTGAATGCCCCTGTTACCTAGCAGTAAAATAGGTACCTGGGAGTTAGTCAGCTGTCACGGGCTGCTTCCTGGGGGTGGAGGCCTGGTCGAGGACCGGGCCGCGGGGACACTAAAAAAAAAAAAAAGCCCCGAAATCATCTCAAGATAACCTCAAGATAACCACTATTCTTACGCTAACACTGTTCTTATTGCATCCTACTGAGTCTACCTACAATATTCTTACTGTGACACTTGCGTAATTATCGCACTGTACTCCTTATGTACGCTTTCTAAATGATTAAAAGTACTACCATTTATGAATAAAGTTATTTGATTGGTATATCCATACAAGCCCACCCCTTCCCCCCTTGCTTTACCCCCTGTTTTAAACAATACATATTAACCGAAGTTCCCCCAACATGGAGGTCAACGTCGACCCACTCACCCTCTCCTTCCTTAACCTCCTGTCAAGATTCTGTCAAGAGAGGCGAAGAAAATCTACGGAGATTAAAGTAGAGACGATACAAATGATAAGACTGTCAGTTGGTTTATATTCCCTCCTTTAACGAGCCTCCTGAGATGGGATCAGCCCTACTTAAGACGCTGCTTCGAAACCCTATTGTCCTTGTTCAAGATTATGGGCATCTTTGTTTTTTCCTCCGATCTACTTGTTCATTTTGAAGGAAAAACGGCTATTACTCGACCCTCTTGCCGCCTGCGATGTTCCCTAGTTTACTTTACTTGAGTTTACAGTCGACCTTGCGTGTTGCAATCCTGAAAAGTAAACCCCGGCCTCGGTAAACCTCCCCGGGGGTGATACCGGTTCACGGACGGTCAATGTGGACGGGCGTTGGACGGGAGGGGAGACGAACGTGTTGGACAGAGAACACAAAGCTTAGAGGAACGAACACCGGCTGGAGGAAAATCAATACTTAGAAGATAGGATGAGGGGAGAGACTTACAGTAACGTGGGGCACACGAGGAGGGGGAGAGAGGGGGAGGGGGAGGGGGAGGGAGGGGGAGGGAGGGGGGGAGAGAGAGAGAGAGAGAGAGCCACCAGACCCAGCTCCCGGCAGGTCCACTAACCTATGCCAAGTTTGGAGATTCATTAAGAACCGAGAAAGTAATGCCTCACTTCTGCCTTCCATTACCTCTGATCTAACTTTATTAAGCGCCTTGATGGGTCGATCTCTACTGATTAAACCCCCAAGGGAGGGGCTCAATCCCCCCCCCCCGTGTAAGCTCTAAATGGGTAACCCCTGCAAAACCCATTAAGGGATTTGTTGTTAAAATGTTTAGACGGACTCCAGTAAACCCCATTTATGGGATTAAGGAATAAAAATAGGAGGCACAGGGAAATTACCCAAAAAGGGGGGTATTAGGAGGGGGGGGGACTCTTAATGGGGTATGAAGCAAAAACCCATTAGGCTCTTTCTTTTATAATTGGAAGAGGGTTTTGGGAAGCCCTAGGCACACTATATTTGCCCTGGGCATAGAGGTATATACTCTGGGCAATATATAATATACCCAGGGCAAGAACGTTATATACATCCAGGAACTTATTTACAGTTACCTCTTCGAGTACTCAAAGACTCTTTCCAGATCTTCAGATGACGGCGCCGCGCGTCGGCGTCTTAGAGAACCCAGTCTGGGCGGGTATCTGAGGTGACAGGGCCGGGCGTGTGGTGCCCAGGGGGCGTGTGGTGCCCCAGGGGGGCGTGTGGTGCCCAGGGGGGCGTGTGGTGCCCAGGGGGCGTGTGGTGCCCAGGGGGGCGTGTGGTGCCCAGGGGGGCGTGTGGTGCCCAGGGGGGCGTGTGGTGCCCAGGGGGGCGTGTGGTGCCCAGGGGGGCGTGTGGTGCCCAGGGGGGCGTGTGGTGCCCAGGGGGGCGTGTGGTGCCCAGGGGGCGTGTGGTGCCCAGGGGGCGTGTGGTGCCCAGGGGTGGTATACGCTCTTAAATGGGCAACGTTCCCACCCCTTAAACAGGATAGTCAATAATGCACTTACAGTATTTTCAACCAGCAGTATCTCGTGTCTTAAACATGTTGTGATGTATCATATAACTTTTTCTTAGCGGGGTGTTGTAAGAAACTTTATTGGACTCTTAAAAAATTCAAGTTTTGTTCCTTAGACAGCGTCACCTCTGGAGTTCCATTCAAGCTTTTCTTTCGGTCTATGGTATCTTGTGAGGGGTGTTTATATGTGCTAAGACTAATGTCTTGACTGTGTGTGTTCGTAGAGCAAAGGTTGGATATTCTCCTGTCTTGCAATATGTCTCATCCTTGCAAGACGGTGGTTTGGTATGCTAATTAGGGTCTCTTTCACCCTTACAGATGTAACAATAAACGGAGGGAAGACATTTCTGCTGCCCTTAAATCTTGGGGGATTGGTCTCTCTGTCCCCTCCGGTCCTGGGACCTGCCTCGCCTCGCCCTCCCTCCTCCAGCAGTCCCTGGGACCTCCCTCGCACCGCCCTGCCTCCTGCAGCAGTCCCTGGTGATCCCTGGGACCTCCCTCGCCCCGCCCTGCCTCCTGCAGCAGTCCCTGGTGATCCCTGGGACCTCCCTCGCCTCGCCCTGCCTCCTCCAGCAGTCCCTGGTGATCCCTGGGACCTCCCTCGCCTCGCCCTGCCTCCTCCAGCAGTCCCTGGTAATCCCTGGGACCTCCCTCGCCCCGCCCTGCCTCCTCCAGCAGTCCCTGGTGATTCCTGGGACCTCCCTCGCCCCGCCCTCCCTCCTGCAGCAGTCCCTGGTGATCCCTGGGACCTCCCTCGCCTCGCCCTCCCTCCTGCAGCAGTCCCTGGTGATCCCTGGGACCTCCCTCGCCCCGCCCTGCCTCCTCCAGCAGCTGTGTGTGGTCCCGGGTCAGCAGCTGATAATTAACAGCCTTGCCAGCCCACCACAGCTAATTTGATGGTCACTGGTTCTGCGCTGCCTATGATGGGCGAGCTAGGATGGGGAGGGGGGTGATGGGGAGGGGTGATGGGGAGGGGTGATGGGGAGGGGTGATGGGGAGGGGTGATGGGGAGGGGTGATGGGGAGGGGGGTGATGGGGAGGGGTGATGGGGAGGGGTGATGGGGAGGGGGGTGATGGGGGGGGTGATGGGGAGGGGTGATGGGGAGGGGTGATGGGGAAGGGTGATGGGGAGGGAGGTAGGAATGAGGGCATACAAGGAACAGTGTGTGGGATGGGTGGAAGGGAAGAATGGGAGTAGAGGCGTGTAAGGTGCGGGACAATGGGAGGGGGGATGGAGGTATGGAAGATTACTTACAGCAAGATGAGGAAGGTAGTGAGGAGGATGGAGGTACTGTGAGGGAGGGGTGAGGCAGAGTGAGGGAAGTGCAGCTATGGAGGGAGTGGAGTGTGATGGTTCTAGTGGTGTGCTGGAGGGAGGGAGGGAGGTACGAAAACATACTAAATTAAACTGCGAAAGGCCTATTGACCCATACGAGGCAGCGCCTATTTATACCCAACCAAAACTCATTCACATATTTGTTTAACCTGCGCTTGAAACACCCCAACGATCCCACGTCATGTTACCCGTTAATTTGGTCCATAAACCAACAACACTATTTCCAAACCAGTATTTACCCAGGTATTTCCTGAATCGAAAATTATCCAATTTATACCCATTGATTAGTGTTAAATTTTACGTGTCTATGCGGAGGAGATCCAGAGAGAGAGGAGGGAAGAGAGGGTGGGAGGGAAGGGAAGGGAAGAGGCCTCCTCTCCCTCCCTCCCACCAAGAGGGAAGGAGGCAAGAATATTATATATGGTGGGAAAGGGAGATGATGAAACTGGTCTAATAAGAGGAGAATGGGAAGGAATGAGGAGAGAATGAGAGAGGACCCAGTAGCGAGAAAGAGGGAAGATGGATTACCAGAGAACACCGGAGGATGACAAAGGGGCCACAGCAGGAGACAAGGAGATGCTCCGGAGATAACATGTACTTACAAGACATAGACGACATCCTCCTGCCACCTCCAACTGGTCCCGCCACGAGTGCTGTCGCGGCTCAGACCGGCTTACATCTGCCTAGTGAACAGACGCGTCTGATAGGATTGGTAAGGCGGCCATTGTCAGGTGGATACCGTGATAGTCTCTCTCTCTCTCTCCGTCTCTCTCTGTCTCTCTCCCTGACATGGAAAACCACGTGTGAAGGCCTGAGAGGTACCATTAGGGCCGCGTCGAATGCTATGGTATAGGCCTCATTTTAACCCCCCCCCCTCCCTAGGCCTCCTGCGCCACGAACAACTGACCCCAGCTGTTAACCATGGTGGTGATATAGGCACAAACAATTCTGACAAGAAATGGAAAATAAACACACAGGAATAAGTTCCACATAATACACATGGTCTGTGTACCTCAGGTGAGTACAGACCTGTGTACCTCAGGTGAGTACAGACCTGTGTACCTCAGGTGAGTACAGACCTGTGTACCTCAGGTGAGTACAGACCTGTGTACCTCAGGTGAGTACAGACCTGTGTACCTCAGGTGAGTACAGACCGATGCACCACGGTGAGACGGGATGCTGTGAAGTGAGACGTCAACATCTCCGACTAATCTCCAGGTAAAGTGAGAAAGCAGCCATCCTCTCTCCCTCCCTTCCCGCTAACTCTCTCCCACTACCATCCCTTTATCCTTCCTTGTGCTACCATCCCTTCTTATGCCCTCCCCCCCCCCCCCCACCCACGCAAACCTCCCACGGTTACACGGTTTCTACAAATCTCCCATTGACCGTGTTTTTTTTTCAAATTTGAGTTAGAGATACAGGTTATCTTGAGATGATTTCGGGGCTTAGTGTCCCCGCGGCTCGGTCCTCGACCAGGCCTCCACCCCTAGGAAGCAGCCCGTGACAGCTGACTAACTCCCAGGTACCTATTTACTGCTAGGCAACAGGGGGATCAGGGTGAAAGAAATTCTACCTATTATTTCTCGCCGGCGCCCGGGATCGAACCTGGGACCACAGGATCACGCGTCCAGTGTTCTGTCCGCTCAACCACCAGCTCCAGGTCACGATACCTTTCTGAGAACGAAACCATTCGTATTCTGAGAGAAAAAAGTGATTTAAGAGATATTAGCGAAAATGTGTTACATATGTTAGAGGAAGGCAGAGTTATTGCCCCATTGTGTACGAGTTCGCTAACCAGGGAGGAGTTAATTCGGGAACAACGAACGCAACAGCGTTTATTTTGGCTTTGTAATAATTGGGGCTTAACGGGTGAGTGGACAGCGGTCGGGATTCGTAGTCATGAGGTTCTGGGTTCAATCCCCGGTGGAGACGGGAACAAATGAGCAGTTTCCTTCACTCTGATGCTCTGTTCACCAAGCAGTAAATAGGTACCTGGGAGTTAGACAGCTGCTACGGGCTGCTTCCTGGGGGTATGTAACAACAAGGAGGCCTGGTCGAGGACCGGGCCGCGGGGACGCTAAGCCCCGAAATCATTTTAAGATTAATCAATATGCTCCGGATGCTGGGACTTACGCCAGAAGATGGTGCATCCGGCGTAGGTGGTCCCTGTGTGGGGTCAGACGGGGTCAAGCAGTCTGTCATCTCGCTGGATGCATCGATTTTGTGTTTAAACAGGAATCAACAATATATTTTTTTTAACATTTGCAAAGTTTTTTTTCGGGAGGGGGGGAGGGATCAGAATTAAAGCACCGTCATATTGACGTTTGAGGAGCTTCAGAGAAAGTAGGTTAAGGGGGAAGGGGTTGCGTGGGTTTGAAGGTTTCTGGTCCGACAAAACAGTTGTATTTCATACGGAGTGGCAAATATGGTCGCAAGGGGCAATAAGGTCGTGTGAAGGTGTCATTAACAGCCACCATTACCACAGGGACATGAGGCAGGAGCAACCACCACCACAGCAATATACCTGGAACATACCTGGAGAGGGTTCGAGGAATTGTTCTACTCCTTGGGCCCGGCCTGAGGCCAGGCTCGACTTTTGATTGATTAGTCCACCAGGCTGGTGCTTGAAGCGGCCCGCAGGCCCACATATCCACTACAGTCTGGTTGGTCCGGTACTCCTTGCGAGAACTTATCTAAGTGACTCTTGAATACATCCACCTTCGTTCCAGCAATATTTCTAATGCTTGCTGGGAGGGTGTTGAACAGCTGTGGACCTCTGATGTTCAGACAGAACAGCTCTGACAGCTCTGACTGTGCCTATGGCACCGTATCTTTCGCTCCAGTGTAAAGTATTCTGTGTAATTACACAGTATTCTACTGTGTAAATTTGCGACCTGGCCCTCCGGTATCTACCATGTATATGTTGACCAAACCACATACTAGAAAGTGAAGGGACGACGACGTTTCGGTCCATCCTGGACCTATTCTCATGTCGATTTCACACAATCGACTTGAGAATGTTCCAGGACGGACCGAAACGTCGTCGTCCCTTCACTTTCTAGTGTGTGGTTTAGATCGACATATTTCAGCCACGTTATTGTGACTCCTCGTCTACCATGTATATAATATTTTATACCTTTCTCGTCTCCTTTCCAGAGAGTACATTTTGAGAACTTTGAGACTGTTACAATTTAGATGTTTTATCATTTCTATGCGTGCCGTATATGTTCTCTGAATTCCTCTAATTCGTATATCTCTCCTGCTCTGAACAAGGGAAGGGAGTACCAAGCAATACTCAAGACGGGACAGCACCAGTGATGTAAATAGTATTAGCATTGCTGTGGGATCTGGATCTGAACGTTCTCGTAATCCACACAATAATGTTCCTGACCGCCGCTATTGTTGCTCGGTTACGTTCGCTATATGTCAGGTCGTTAGACATCACAATTCCCAGATATTTGACATGTTGCTTTCCTTCTATGATTGTGTCTGTGTCTTGTACCCTGTGTTTCATGTAAGTTCCTTGTCTCCACCATACCTAAGTACCTGGAACCTGGTACTGTTAAACATCATGTGCAACGACTATGCCCTGTCCCCTGACTATGCCCTGGGGTACAGAGCTTTACACTGGTTGAGCCAGTGTGTGTCCTGAGATAATTATCAGCGGAAAGCACCAAGCCATTGCGACTATATATCACTGGGAAGGGGTCAGGATAAGGATTAGGGATAGGGACAGGAGGAAAGGAATGGTGTCCAGCCACTTATGGACGGTCGGGGATTGAACGCCGACCTGCACGAAGCCAGACCGTCGCTCTACCGTCCAGCCCAAGTGGTTGGGTACGTGGGTGGGCGGTGAGGTATGAGGAGGGGGGAGAGAGAGGGAGGGGGAGAGAGAGGGAGGGGGAGAGAGAGGGAGGGGGAGAGAGAGGGAGGGGGAGAGAGAGGGAGGGGGAGAGAGAGGGAGGGGGAGAGAGGAGGGGAGGGAGGGTGGGGGAGGTCAGTGCCGGTTATGAGCTTCAGCTCTGGGACCCCGCCTTGTGTGTGATGCTAGGGGTCCCAACCACGCTTGAACATGGTTTCCGTATCGTGACTGGCTAGCCTCCACTAACTACCTTCGCCTCCACTAATTACAACGTTGCCCCCTCTCCTCCCCTCCACATATGCCTCTCCGATAACCCGATCCACACATATGAAATGTAAAACTGGCAACACTGTCGCTTTCATTTGGGTCCATACGAGTTGAGTTATTTGTGTTGGGTCATGCAACTGTGACTTGTGTGTTGACCTAACGGGGTTGTAGTTGGTCCAAACACCGGGCTGTTGAACCAGGTTAGTGCAACAAGCCTGGCCGGGCTGGAGGGGGGGGGGGGTTAGAGAAACTCCTCGAAAACGTCTCCAGGTGATTCCCAACGTCCTCCAAAGTCGATTCCTTCAATTTCCACCTGTAGTCAATCGTGTTTGTGTATGTTGTCCACTTTGACAGATTAATACATATTAATACATCTTCAGGAGTCTATATATATACATATATATATAACGTACCATGTAGTACACATGTAACCACGTGTACTACATAACCTTTCTCGTCTCATATGTGTAGTACATGTGTAGTACACATGTAACCATGTGTACTACATGGGACCTCATGGGACCATCCCCCTCCACCCTGGGACCATACTAGTGACCATCTTTTACCCCCCTCCCTCCCCCCACCACAAAAACTACCCCCGACCCCCCCACCCCCAACCCTCCAACCACCCCCAATAAATGGCAGGTCCGTCAACTGTCCCACTACACCCAAGCTCCAACGTCGACCTGACAATAAAAAAAAAAAAATAATAATAATAATAATAATAATTGTGGGGAGATTTATTAATAAAGGCACACAAGTTAGTGAGGATTTCGGGCCATTTAACCCAACTTAAGTTGGTTAGTTGATTGATATACATTTTACGCAATTTTACGCGAATGTGGAGGTCTACGGTCACCCATCCAGCCACTGCCCCCACCCCTCTACCCGCAACCTCTCCCACCATCCAGTGGGAAGTCTCATGGAAAGGGGAGAAAGAGAAAGAGACAGAGGATAAGGCAAAAAAAAAAAGAAGGGCGTGAAAGAGGTTAGACTGCAGGAGTGAGAGAGAACAATGGAAAAAGAGGATGCTATAAGAGGATAAGATAACAGGTTGAGAAGGGCGATGATAACGAGCAGGCCGTGGTGGAGGTGAGGACCAATTTGGGTTCCTGGGTGTAGTGTGGCAGAGCTCGGCCATCTTGACCCTTGTGCCAGGCCGTGGGAAGGGCCATGTGGCACCCAGGCATGTCCTTTGGGGTGGGTGTGGTGATGGTGGTGGTGGTGGTGGTGGGTGTGGTGGTGGTGGTGGTGGTGGTGGTGGGTGTGGTGGTGGTGGTGGTGGTGGTGGTGATGGTGGTGGTGGTGGTGATGGTGGTGGTGGTGGTGGTGATGGTGGTGGTGGTGGTGGTGATGGTGGTGGTGGTGGTGGTGATGGTGGTGGTGGTGATGGTGGTGATGGTGGTGATGGTGGTGGTGGTGGTGGTGGTGGTGGTGGTGATGGTGGTGGTGGTGATGGTGGTGGTGGTGATGGTGGTGGTGGTGGTGATGGTGGTGGTGGTGGTGATGGTGGTGGGTGTGATGGTGATGGTGGTGATGGTGGTGGTGATGGTGGTGATGGTGGTGGTGGTGGTGATGGTGGTGATGGTGGTGGTGGTGATGGTGGTGGTGGTGATGGTGGTGATTGTGGTGGTGGTGGAAGCTGTGTTATAAGAAGAGAAGTGGAGAGGATTAAAAACAGTGTCGAAAAGTAGCAGAGTACAGTTCTAGCACCGCTCCTGTGCCAGGTCAATCCACCACGGGCTCACCATAGCCCGTGCTACTTGCAACTCTTGGTTCCGAGTTGCTGAATCTTAATTAAACCAAGACAATAAGTAGCGGAGTAGGACTATTTTATTTTGCCCCCGAGGGCAAGTTTATTGGGTGGCGCCACTCATCCTGTGAGTGGACACACCGCCATAGTGACAGTATTGGGCAGCGGCACTCATCCTGTGAGTAGACACACCGCCATAGTGACAGTATTAGGTAACAATACTGTATGAACATCAGAGGGTCCACACCTGTCCAATACTCTCCCAATGGAATGGAAAATTACAGAGGAAAAGGGGGAGAAAAATAAGGACTCCAAAGTTATTTCAACGACATTATTTTCTGTCAAAACTAACGCATTAATCATGGCTGCAAACTCGCGCAACTAATTGTTCATTTGTCTTGGCGCGAAGCACAAAGCAATGGTCGTAAATAGCCCGCGTCGTTTGCCCAGACACCCGCCAAATTCCCTCCCGAGGGCTTCAGTTACTTTATAGTCGCTATTAATCTCATTTTATATGTAAATGTAAATGCACACATACATCTGCTATGTACACGAGGTCCGCCAGGGAGATGCAAAGCTTCTCCGAGTACACAAAAGCATTCCGGACGCTGTGAATCTCACACCAGTCAGTGTTTGTCCGTTTGTTCCGAACATTGCTCATTCCAGTTTCGAATTCCAGAGTCGGAGGGGCTGGCGCCAAGTGTCCTTCATGCCGCCAGTGTTTGTCTTCACGGAGCCCCGCACAATATTACCGTGACAGTTGACAATAGTGCCACAAACTAACACGAGGCGGCGCTGGTGGCGACAGGGGCGCCATAAACTATATGACTGTGGAACCGTCGGGGAAGGCAGCCAACCATTGGAGGGTAATGTCTTCATTGTCTGCCTTTGGGAGCCTTTCACTCCCGCTCTCTACGCCTCCATATCCCTTCTTATCCTCCTCCTCTTCCACACTCTCCTTCCTTCCCTACTTCTCTGTGACTACCCTCCCCCCCCGGCCTCGCACATGACAAACAATAACACTTGACCACAACGACGACAGTTCTGGCATAAACACAGGCGTCCCCCAGGGCGCTGCCCTTGTCCCGCCCCTAATGGTAAGCCACCAGGGACTGCAGTCCCCGCCTGGATGACCCTTCCCTCAAAACTGCTCAAACTGTCCCTACCATAAAGTCGCCGCCAGGGGGCAGTCTTCATAACCATAAGGCACAAGTTGTAACTAGGTCTGAATAAAAGATATTATATAATTTAAATTTCACGTTTTTTTTAGATAAATTTATTAATTAAAAGGCGGAATTGTACGGAAATATTGCTGAGTACATTAACCCGAACGTGACAATTCGGGATGGTACTTAATTGTTCTTGTGGTACCGGCTCAGGTGGTCCTGTTAACAGCTGGTGGTGGTGGTGGTACTGTTAACAGCTGGTGGTGGTGGTGGTACTGTTAACAGCTGGTGCGGGTGGTGGTGGTGCCGGCACAACAGGAGACCACCAGCTGCCACCAAAAACTGTTGGACGGTTCCTTTGTAAAAGTCGTAACACTTTGGTCGTAGAAAGCACACAGAGCGGCGCGACCTCTATGTGGGCTTCACAGATATTACTCTGCCTGTGTGTACTCGAGTAGTTGTGCCTTGCGGGGGTTGAGCTTCGGCTCTTTGGTCCCCCGCCTCTCAACCGTTCAGTTTACTAGTGATTTCTGAGCTTCGCGAGCTCTATCATATCTGCATTTGAAATTGTGTATGGAGTCACAGCCTCCACCACATCACTGCCTAGTGCATGCCATGCATTAGCCATGTGTGTTATTGCCGGATCCAGCGGCAGGGAGCTCGCCCGTAGACACCAGGTAACAGACAAAACCCATAAACACTTCCATTAGATCTAGACCAGTGGAATCTCTCCCTCTCACCCCACCCTGCTTCTCTCTCTCTCTCTCTCTCTCTCTCTCTCTCTCTCTCTCTCTCTCTCTCTCTCTCTCTCTCTCTCTCTCTCTCTCTCTCTCTCTCCCCCAAGTTCAGAAGCACACAAGTAGCCAGGGGGGGGCGCTACCCCCGCCCTTCCCCTCCCCTTCCCCCAACCAAACACACCGTCATCTGGACATATTTACATAAGTAGCATCCTGGACTTGCCCTTAATAGCTGCAAATCTGTCAAACCTCACATGACTACCTGGCTTATATTTCTCGTGGGCCCCGGGGTAAGGAGGTGTGGGGGGTGGGGGAAGAGGAGGAGGGACCTGAGGGAGGTGGTCAGAAGGGATGGGGGAAGCGGAAGGTATTAGGAGAGGAGGGGACTGGTGATAATAACAAGGGAAGGGAGCCAGGAGAATAAGAAAAAAATCACGCAAGAGGACCGGCTAAACAAAGCCAAAGCAGCCTTAGGAAAACTGAGATTCCGAAGCCTCAGTACAAACATTTCATTTTTTTTTTTGGAGTAAAGAGGAAGGAGAGGCATAGGTGAAGGGAAGTATAGAAGTGGGAAATACAGTGAGAGGTATGAAAGCAGGCGGGCTGTCCGCCTTGCTGACACGATGTGTGGGTGTTGGCAGCTAAGCTAAGCTGGCTCCCTCTTGTCAGGGAGCTGTGAGTGTGTGAGAGGTTCTTCACATGTGTTTCACCATATATGGATGTCCATAGATGAATACTGTGTAGCATTCATATATACACACTCCGATGCTTCCACACATGTTGTTCTGTTTAAGGCTCTTTGTTTTATTATTATTATTTATCGAGTTGTTCATACACACATATTGTTTATCGAGTTGTTCATACACACATATTATTGTTTATCGAGTTGTTCATACACACATATTATTGTTTATCGAGTTGTTCATACACACATATTATTGTTTATCGAGTTGTTCATACACACATATTATTGTTTATCGAGTTGTTCATACACACATATTATTGTTTATCGAGTTGTTCATACACACATATTATTGTTTATCGAGTTGTTCATATATACACATATATGAACTGTTCATATATACACATATATATCTCATCTGGGGATTATATACTGTGGGGCGGGATTTTCATCCAGAGAATCGAGGCTCTTGGGCCACCAGCTGTGGGAGCTGGTCTCATCTTGGAGCAATCTTTCAAACATTGGGTCCTCTAACATTTCGATGGTGTTCCACACCCTGATGGCTTGGTGCTGCAGTCTGATGTTTAGTGGCTGTATGTTCAGGAGTTCATGGAGTTCCTGGATTGTCTGATCATATGGTGGACGGTTCATATGGTCTGATGGTCTGATCATATGGTGGACAAACATTTCAGATACACCTATATAAGGCTCTAGTTGGCCGCATCTAAAGTATCCCCCAGTACCATTACACACCTTAAAGAAAACTTACATGCAAAAACTGCAAGCAGTGCAAAATAAGGCACCAAGGAGAGCAGCAAAACACCGTCCACCATATGATCAGACAATCCAGGAGCTCCATGAGCTCCTGAACATACAGCCACTAAACATCAGACTACAGCACCAAGCCATCAGGGTGCGGAACACCATCGAAATGTTAGAGGACCCAATGTTTGAAAGATTACTCCAAGATGAGACGCCACACACCTGCAGCTAGTGGCCCAAGATGAGACGCCCCACTCCCACAGCTGGTGGCCCAAGATGAGACGCCCCACTCCCACAGCTGGTGGCCCAAGATGAGACGCCCCACTCCCACAGCTGGTGGCCCAAGATGAGACGCCCCACTCCCACAGCTGGTGGCCCAAGATGAGACGCCCCACTCCCACAGCTGGTGGCCCAAGATGAGACGCCCTCTCCCACAGCTGGTGGCCCAAGATGAGACGCCCTCTCCCACAGCTGGTTGCTGAAACACATGTGAAGAACCTCTCACACACTCACAGCTCCCTGACAATGCTTTTTTTTTTTAATTTTGCCCCGAGGGGCGAGTTTATTGGGCAGCGCCACTCATCTTGTGAGTGGACACACCGCCATAGCAGCATGTACAACACTCCCCAATAAGAAGAAAACCCGCTGGGTTGTTCATCCTGTCACTTGTAAGACATTATTGCCAACAGCATTTGGTGTTCCCAGGCGGTCACCCATCCAAGTACTAACCAAACCCAACGTTGCTTAACTTCGCTGATCGGACGAGAATGACAATGCTGTTATGAACGCTGTTAGTTACGAACAGTTAGTTATGAACAATGTTATGAACAGTGAGTTATGAACGCTTTTGCCTGCGTTCATAACTCACTGTATTTCCCAAATCTAAACTTAAAAAAGAAAGGGAACGAAATAGAGTAAGATAGAGAGAGAGAGAGAGAGAGAGAGAGAGAGAGAGAGAGAGAGAGAGAGAGAGAGAGAGAGAGAGAGAGAGAGAGAGGGGGGGGGGCGGGCTGTGGTGTGAGGGGCAGTCCTCCTGCCTCTCACTAAGTGCTCACCAGGAGCAAGAGGGAAGGGGGGGGGGCGAAGGGAAACAGAGGAGGAAGAAGTGAGGGAAGAGATAGACCAAGGGTGGGAGGATTGGAAACGGAAGAAAAGATCGTGTCGAATAAAGGAAGGAAGGAGTTGAAAGCAAGACAAAAAAATTACATCTTGAGGTAGGATTGGGGGGGGGGGGAGGGGGA
The DNA here is from genome assembly GCF_040958095.1 of Procambarus clarkii. Classification (NCBI taxonomy): domain Eukaryota; kingdom Metazoa; phylum Arthropoda; class Malacostraca; order Decapoda; family Cambaridae; genus Procambarus; species Procambarus clarkii. The sequence continues at coordinate 6,552,906 of NC_091235.1, forward strand.
AGCTAGGGAAAAGAAGGTACGAGTTAAAGAAGGAGAACGGAAATAGTGTGTGTGCTGGGGAGGGGGGGGGGGGTGAAGGGGCTAGAGGGTGATGCCCCAGCATCGTCGCTCCCTTTCCTTTGTAAAGGCTTGGGTAGGGATGCTACCCTAGCACAGGCTGGGAGTGTGGGAGTGATGCTACCCTACCCTACCCTCTCCCCAGAAGTCCACATCAAAAAGATATCAGCAGCGGCATATGCTAGATTGGCCAACAAGAGAAACTTGTGCAAGAAATCGTTCAGGACCCTGTATACCACTTACGTCAGACCAATCCTGGAGTATGCAGCTCTAGCTTAGAGTCTATATTTAGTCAAACACAAGACAAAGTTAGAGATGATACAGAGGTATGCTACTAGACTTGGCCCAGAACTGAGAGTCATGAGCTACGAGGAAAGACTACGAGAGCTAAACCTTACGTCCCTGGAATACAGAAGAGTAAGGTGAAACATGATCACTACCTACACAATTACCAGGGCCATTGACAGGGTAGATAGACAAAGACAAACTATTTAGCACGGGTGGAACACGAACAAGGGGACACAGGTGGGAACTGAGTACCCAAATGAGCCACAGGGACGTCAGAAAGAATTTGTTCAGTGTCAGAGTAGTTAATAGATGGAATGCATTAGGCAGTGATGTGGTGGAGGCTGACTCCATACACAGTTTCAAATGTAGATATGATATGAGCCCAGTAGGCTCAGGAATCTGTACACCAATTGAATGACAATTGAGAGGCGGGACCAAAGAGCCAAAGCGCTACCCTCGCAAGCACAACTAGTTGAGTACAGGCTGGGGGTGGGGGGAGGAATGCAAAAGGTTTGCAACCCTAGCCAAGGTTAAGGTCTTAAAAATAAAAGCAAGGGTTAGGGCTCTAAGAGAGGGACGGGGCTGCTGCCACCATCTCAAAACATCACTAACTACACTCATATAGCAACTGAGATATTAGTATTATGTTATATATACCGGCTGAAGCCCCGGGGAAGAACAACTAGGACGTAGCTGCTACTTGCTTAGAAATGATTTTTGCGTTCCACGGACAAACTTTCATTGATGGCTGGTAAACCAATAATAGGATTGAGTGGCACCAGAGGAAAAGTTAGCGCGCAAAAAACTTTCTTTTTTGGTTGACCTTTTGCACGTGACGAATAGTGAGGACAGGTGAGTGTAGTGATGCTGCTGGTCTGGCCAGCCTCAGTAGTGGTCATCTCTAGGCAAGAGTCGTTCACGACCTCCCGGGACGACCCCCCCCCCCCCCACTGTGTACCTTACACCGGGGTCACTGTCAATGACCATCAAAAGTGATTATACAAATTAGATCGAGATCCGCTCCTGGCGACGATACAGCTGTTGTTGACCTACTTTAAATGACGACCCTACCACCTGGCAAAGTTTAACGACCACAATCAGACACGGAATCCACAGCTATCACGACCCCTTCTCACTCCCATAAACGAGGACATACATCAGAAAATGACGCTGTGGCCTGGGTAACGAACCCTGACCTCGCTGACGCCTCTGCTAATGAAATACAGCCGAGCACAAATCTACAGTTACAGACCAGCCCGAAGCTGATCCGGAGAGTACGAAATGAGAACTGTACTCACCCTTGCTCTGTAAGACGTCTCTGGCACGGTACTTCTTGCTTACTCTCTTGGTGGTGGAGGTCCTTCTCGACCGCCCCTTCAGGCTCCCTTCTCCTAGGGAGCCCCCCAACAAGTTTTTTGTCCCAGAGAAACTGCAGCGGGAGCGGCTGGCCCTCGAGGAGGAGGGCACTGGCGAGGAACACACCGAGGAGCTGCCTGACGGGTGCAACACCTGTCGGAGCCGCCGGCTGTAACCGGAGGCGTGGGAGACTGATCTGGCTAGACCACAGGACCCACGTGCCTGGTGAGAGTTGATGCTCTCATACATACTATCAGGAGGTAGTTGGAACTCCCCCGTGTCGTCCAGGTCCTTGAGACCTCGCCTGTGGAGGTCCTGGAGGTCCCCGCGGTGGTGGAAGTCATTAGTGTCCTCGAAGCCGACGGTGGAGGTCGACCTGTCGTTCTCATAGTGTCTGTGGAGTGGGTGGGGCCGCGCTGGGAGCGGCGGAGGCGACGACGAACTCCTGACCTCCTCCTAAGAATAACACCCACAGAATTAGTCAACATCTAACCAGAGACACAAAATGTTATATATATACTCCGGATATATACATAATATATATATATATATATATATATATATATATATATATATATATATATATATATATATATATATATATTATGTTTAATACAATCTGAACGAGTTGAGTTATGATGTGGCAACATTAAGTAGATAAAGACCAGTTGTGATCAATTAAAATTTTATCTTCTTTTAGCTATTTAGCTATCTTTTTACAGATACATTTTAATAAACATATGAAATCTTAAAGAAACCAATAATAAACAAAACCCTTCAGCTCCAAACCTGCCTGTTAGTCCCCGCAGTCTTCCCAGCGGGCCAAGACCAGGGTTAACTGAGGTAATAAATACTCTAATTTGTACAATATTAATAGTAAATGAGATTAATTGCTAAAAGGATATTTGAAAACAAACTCGGTCTGGCTGCTGTTTGACAATGCAAGCGTTGCTTACTAGGCCTAGTAGTGTGTGTGTCTGTATACATAATTATATATATATATGTGTGTGTGTGTGTGCGTGTGTGTGTGTGTGTGTGTGAATGTGTACTCACCTAATAGAGGTGAGTACACCTCTATTAGGTGTACATATATATATATATATATATATATATGTGTGTGTGTGTGTGCGTGTGTGTGCGTGTGTGTGTATGTGTGTGTGTGTGTGTGTGTGTGTGTGTGTGTGTGTGTGTGTGTGTGTGTGTGTGTATGTGTGTGTGTGTGTGTGTTTACTAGTTGTGTTTTTGCGGGGGTTGAGCTTTGCTCTTTCGGCCCGCCTCTCAACTGTCAATCAACTGTTTACTAACTACTAACTTACTAACTACTATTTTTTTTTTCCTTCCCTACACCACACACACACACCCCAGGAAGCAGCCCGTGACAGCTGACTAACTCCCAGGTACCTATTTACTGCTAGGTAACAGGGGCACTTAGGGTGAAAGAAACTTTGCCCATTTGTTTCTGCCTCGTGCGGGAATCGAACCCGCGCCACAGAATTACGAGTCCTGCGCGCTATCCACCAGGCTACGAGGCCCCTTGTGTGTGTGTGTATGTATGTGTGTGTGTGTGTGTGTGTGTGTGTGTGTGTGTGTGTGTGTATGTATGTGTGTGTGTGTGTGTGTGTGTGTGTGTGTGTGTATGTATGTGTGTGTGTGTGTGTGTGTGTGTGTGTGTGTGTGTGTGTGTGTGTGTGTAAATCACGAAAATTAACACGTGATGAAAAATGTGACAGTAATGTAACATTTTGTGACATTTTGTGACAAAAAAATGTTGTCATATACATACATTATACATATATATATATATATATATATATATATATATGTCGTACCTAGTAGCCAGAACTCACTTTTTGGCCTACTATTCAAGGCCCGATTTGCCTAATAAGCCAAGTTTTCCTGAATTAATATATTTTTTCTAATTTTTTTCTTATGAAATGATAAAGCTACCCATTTCATTATGTATGAGGTCAATTTTTTTTTATTGGAGTTAAAATTAACGTAGATATATGACCGAACCTAACCAACCCTACCTAACCTAACCTAACCTATCTTTATAGGTTAGGTTTGGTTAGGTAGCCGAAAAAGTTAGGTTAGGTTAGGTTAGGTAGGTTAGGTAGTCGAAAAACAATTAATTCATGAAAACTTGGCTTATTAGGCAAATCGGGCCTTGCATAGTAGGCTGAGAAGTACGTTCTGGCTACTAGGTACGACATATATATATATATATATATATATATATATATATATATTATATATATATATATATATATATATATATATATATATATAAAATAAACAATATATTATACAGTATACAATAAATAAAATATGTAATATACAATATATAATATACAATATATAATATATATTGTATATTATATATTAACTGTCTCAACTGTCAATCAACTAGTGTGTGTGTATGTACTCAACTATTTGTGCTTGCGGGGGTTGAGCTCTGGCTCTTTGGTCCCGCCTCTCAACTGTCAATCAACTGGTGTACAGGTTCCTGAGCCTACTGGGCTCTATCATATCTACACTTGAAACTGTGTATGGAGTCAGCCTCCACCACATCACTGCCTAATGCATTCAATTTGTTAACTACTCTAACACTGAAAAAATTATTTCTAATGTTTCTGTGGCTCATTTGAGTACTCAGTTTCCACCTGTGTCCCCTTGTTCCTGTTCCACCCACTGCACCGTTTGTGTATGTGTGTGTGTACTCACCTAGTTGTGCTTGCGGGGGTTGAGCTCTGGCTCTTTGGTCCCGCCTCTCAACCGGCAATCAACAGGTGTACAGGTTCCTGAGCCTATTGGACTCTATCATATCTACACTTGAAACTGTGTATGGAGTCAGCCTCCACCACATCACCCCCTAATGCATTCCATTTGTCAATCACTCTGACACTAAAAAATGGCACGTGTCACATTTCCAAAAATTTCCAAAAAATGTGACGTGTGAGAGACATGTGTGTGTGTGTGTGTGTGTGTGTGTGTGTGTGTGTGTGTGTGTGTGTGTGTGTGTGTGTGTGTGTGTGTGTGTGAAACTCTTGCGAATTCCTTAAATTTAAATTCTAGTCAAATTGTATATTAAAACCGTAACACACAAACTAACCTGGCAAATGTCCTTGCTTTTCTTGCCTCTCTTGACAGTCCGGGGCGTCTTGAGTCCCCGAGTCCCCAGGGGCGCTCCGGAATTCAGGTTCTTCTCCAGCGTTCCCTGGTACTTCCTGGGCGTCGAGTGCTGGTTCTTGGCTGTCTGTCGCCACATCCTCGAGGGCGTGTTCAGCGGCCTCGTTCCTCTAGTTTTGCTCTGATTGGCGCCGAACTCGAGGGACCTCCGAGCGCTGGGGGACTCGCTCCTCCTGGAGGTGGTGGACTGGGACACCCAGGAGTCGGACTCATCACCGGGGATTGTGCAGTATTCGTGGTCAAGGAACTTTTGTGCGTCAAGGATGTCCTTGTCGGCGGCCAGGCTGGCTGGTACGACAACGGTTGGGCGGGGGACGAAGTTCTTGGGGTGTTTCACTGGTATTGGCGTCAGGTAGGTGTCGTCAAGGTTGCCAGACGAGGCCTTGAGGTTGCTTAGTTTCACTTCAAGTTTCTTAGTATCCGGGGACTCGTAACAAGGATTGCTTTGATGCCAGATGCTAGACAAGGGTTTGCGGTTGGTGGCGCTCTGACAGACCACTTTAGCTAAGCGCGAGTTTCTTAAATTTTCTTTTTCACAAAGCACTTTCTGTCGTATATCATAATTCACATTTCGTAACTTATTAGGTTCTGGGGAGTTATACATGGGGTTACCCACGTACCACACACTGTTTTCATTGTTTTGGGCGCTCACAATCTTTGCTTCTTTCTTCACTTCGGGGCTCAAATACATGGGATTGTCTACAAACATAAGGATGCCAACTTTCGCAGGAGCTGTTGTCTTGGGTTTATCCACCTCATTCCCGGAACGTTTGTCTTTCTTACCGCGGAAAGATTTTCTTAGTCTGGCGAGCATTTTTTCCTCTGACACCTGCTGGATTTTCTGGCACAACTTGGGGCTTATGAAGATGCTGTCAGCATAGTCGCTATCGAGGGTGCAGAGGCTGATGACGTCCTGGCAGTCGGGAGAGTCGGGAAAGTCAAGTGGGTCGCTGATCTCAGCGTCCAGGTCTTGGTGGTCTATTGTTGACACTTCGTTCAGGACCGCTTCCATAGACCAGTCAGCGCTAACAGAGTCCTCCGAATCATTTGCCCGAAGTGGTTGTGCACAATCCCGTAGCATATGCTGGAGGCGGAAGGTACTTTCCTCCTGTCGGCGCCTCTGTCGCGCCGTCAGGTCACAGGCGCCGGGCAGAACTGTCAAGTCCGCGCAACACTCGCTTCCACACGGACTCGAGTCCAACTGAGGTGTGTCCTCGCAGGATGGCGACCGGAGAGGCACTGAATGGCAGGCACCCGCATGCCCTGCGGCCACATGTTTCCCACCGTTCATCTCTACCGGAAGCGCTGGGGTCGGGTTACACGTAGGGGGGAGGAGGAGGAGGGTCGGGCTGTGTGGGGCTGGAATGGGCTGGCGAAGATGGTGGTGGGACGCTGGCGAGAGGGCGAGTGATCCCGTGTGAGCGGGCTGACCGCGCCGGCCCACACCTACCCCACCTGACCCACTTGTTGCCCACCTACCTCCCTCCTCCTCCTCCTCCTCCCTACCCTCCCACCACTGTTCCGATTGTTCACCTGTTATTTGTTCACCGTTAGCCAACAGTACACTGTAGTCGCAGGGATGAAGCCATAACTCAGGATTCTCGAGAATTCTCGCCATAGAGTCCATTAAGGGAACGTCGCTTGACTCCTGGGAGACTAGCGATGGACTTAGACAGTGGAGGGACTTAGATCTCTTGAGCGTTGACTCACTGTTACTGGACACGTCCATCCCCCAGAGGGAAGTGTCGTCGCTGAAGCCTATGTTAGACAGCCTACGGGAAATGTCTGCCACTCCTGCGAAGGAATGGCGACGAGATATTGAATTAGTGTGTTGGCTTGAGTCTCTGTTTGGTGTCGAGACTTTGTGGCTTGATTCGGAAAATAAGTTTCTCCCCACTGCACATAACAGCAATTTGCTAACATCGTTATTTCTATTATTTCTTGAAGTCTCTATGCAGTCTACATAATTCTGATATAGATTATCTAGGTTCGAGAAAGAAATATTTGAAGATGTCTGTTGTAAAGACAAGGTATTTGTATAATTAAAGAAGTCATCAACAGACGCCTCAGTTATAATGCTTGATTGTCCTTCATACTTCTTCCGTAAATGTGGCTTGTCTCTGAGGAAACTCTCAAGAAAACGAGGATCGGTAATGTCATGAGACACAGACAAAATAGTAGAGTTCCTGCTCATATCACCGTTTTCTCTGGCGAGTGTTAGACCACCGTTTTCTCTGAATGGATGAAGTTCTTCCAAGCTTAATGGGGTGTAGGACTCCTCTAAAAGACTATCGCTTCTCGCCGTTTCTGGGCTTCTAGGAGCACTTAGCGGACTTATTAACGGGGTTGTGATACCTTCAGACACACCACTATCAGGGTTGTCGCTGCTGGAGATGTTACCACCTCGAGAACTTGTCTCAGAAACACATCTATTGCCAGAGCATCTATTGATAGTGATATCCTCGTCGTCGAAGCTGAATTCAATTTCCATAGTGTGGCGCAATTTCCTCTTTTTTGCGGACTGCGATAAGTCTTCTTCTTGCCGCGTATTTTCGTAAATAATCGGAAGATGTGAATCTGACTTTGGCTTGGGTTGGCCCTTGGGCTTATGTCTAGTTTTGGAAGAGTTGTTGTACTGGCTTGTCTTCGACTGCCTGGGTGGCGGGGGCGGGGGAGGCCTGAGGCTGTGCAGCGCCACTGACGGCTCACAAGGACCTTGAGAATAGTTGATGTGAACGTGTTGTCCCGTGCTCCTGTACACCTTCCCGCGGCTCCCGTCTGACACGACCTTATGGGGATCGCTGTCCTTGCCGCCTTCACCAGTGCAGGGCATCTTGGATGGCTGGGAGGCGATGTAGAGGCCGTAGTGAGGCATTGGATGCTGCCTCTCGTTTGGGGACTTGCCGAATCGTGCTATGAGGTCGTTGGAGATCTTGATGGCCACTGGTTTGTGGATGTCCTTTTGCGGTTCCGAGGTGAAGTCACAGGTGTCGTCGAGGTCGTGGTGGTCAAAACTGGGCGGTTCTGGAAGAGGACGACTTCGGTCTTGTGGTTTCTTCGTAGAGCTCTTGACGTCAGTCATCGGGAGATACAGCATATTTTCGTACAGGTGTTCCCTGGTGTGGACACGTGTCTGACTGAGGTCTGGAGATATCCTCGGGTGTAGAGGCGAGTACAGGTGTTCCACCTCGTAAACACATCGTTCGGTCTTCGGCTGCTGGCACTGAGCTCGCAAGTCTCTCATTGACATGTAAATAGCATTGTCGTAAGAGTTTAGACTTTTCCTGGAGTTGATACTTGATCCGGAGGTGGCCTTGCTTCTCTTGGAGGACACGCTCGAGCTGGTGGTGTTGGCACTCGAGGTGTCACCGTTGCCAACTTTCTCATATATGGGTTCCTCTCTTGACCTTTCTCTACTTGCTCTTCGACCTTCTCTTCCCCTACCGCTCCTCTCCTCTCGCTCCTCTACTCTGGACTCTTTTCTCTTGTCTCTGCTCAATCTGGATAATATTGACTTGTTGCGTGAACTCTCGCCTCTCTCACGACTGCAAGATCGCCCTCGTCTTTCCTTCTGCGTCTCCCACACGCCACGGAAAGACGCCTCCGTTGGCACGTCGGCGATTGAGTGACGTTTGAAGGCGTGTGGGGCTCTCCCCCCTCGACCCTCCTGCAACATGGACTGACTCTGCCCCTCGGCAGCGCCTCTGCTGCTGCTGGAGCAGCTGGTGACTGTGGTGTTGGCCAAGAGACTCGAATTTTCTGCCGCTAGCGGCCGCGACCGAGATGCGGAAGATGAACGCGACCTAAAACAGTTAAGCCATCTCTTACAGTACTCCGATAATATATAATGAACATTAGAACACAAATATTGGAACCTTTAGAAGTCTTATTGACCCATACGAGGCGGCTGCTATATGTAAATTCACCCAAACTCACCCACCCGATGCCTAACAGAATCCAGCGATCCCAAGTCTAATCCAGCGAACCCACGTCTAACTGTCACACGGTAGAGTAATTTGCTTATATCAATCAGCAACCCCTAAGATATCAGTAATTTAACTAGCGAAATAAATTACGGACCTTGAGGAAGACCTTGAGTGGCGTCTGCAGTCGAGTTTGAGGTCGGCTTGCGAGGCTGAGGCTCCTAGGGGCTCCAGGCGACAGCTTCCGGCTCCCCCTACTGTACTCTGCAACGAACCAGCATGCAAAAGATACACATTAATTCCCCCCCAAAAAACATTGAGAATGTTCACAGACTTCCCATAATCTGATGGGGGCTGCAACACACCATATGAGGTGAAGTGCGGGATATGAAGGGCGTGTGAGGGATAGCAAGGGCGTGTGAGGGATAGCAAGGGTGTGTGAGGGATAGCAAGGGCATGTGAGGGATAGCAAGGGTGTGTGAGGGATAGCGAGGGTGTGTGAGGGATAGCGAGGGTGTGTGAGGGATAGCGAGGGTGTGTGAGGGATAGCAAGGGCGTCTGAGGGATAGTGAGGGTGTGTGAAGGATAGCAAGGGCGTGTGAGGGAGAGCAAGGGTGTGTGAGGAATAGCAAGGGCGTGTGAGGGATAACAAGGGCGTGTGAAGGATAGCAAGGGCGTGTGAGGGATAGCAAGGGCGTGTGAGGGAGAGCAAGGGTGTGTGAGGGATAACAAGGGCGTGTGTGGTATAGCTGGAGCATGGAAGGGATAGCGAGGGCGTGTGAGGGATAGCGAGGGCGTGTGAGGGATAGCGAGGGTGTGTGAGGGATAGCGAGGGCGTGTGAGATATAGCGAGGGCGTGTGAGGGATAGCGAGGGTATGTGAGGGATAGCGAAGGTGTGTGAGGGATAGCGAGTGTGTGTGAGGGATAGCGAGGGTGTGTGAGGGATAGCGAGGGTGTGAGAGAGATAGCGAGGGCGTGTGAGGGATAGCAAGGGCGTGTGAGGTATAGCGAGGGCGTGTGAGGGATAGCAAGGGTGTGTGAGGGATAGCAAGAGTGTGTGAGGGATAGCAAGGGTGCGATAGAGATAGCAAGGGCGTGTGAAGGATAGTAAGGGTGTGTGAGAGATAGCAAGGGTGTGTGCGGGATAGCAAGGGTGTGTAAGGGATAGTAAGGGGCGTGTGAGGGAGAGTAAAGGGTGTGTGAGGGATAGCAAGGGTGTGTGTGAGGGATAGCAAGGGTGTGTGAGGGATAGCAAGGGTGTGTGAGGGATAGCAAGGGTGTGTGTGAGGGATAGCAAGGGTGTGTGAGGGATAGCAAGGGTGTGTGAGGGATAGCAAGGGTGTGTGTGAGGGATAGCAAGGGTGTGTGAGGGATAGCAAGGGCGTGTGAGGGATAGCAAGGGTGTGTGTGAGGGATAGCAAGGGTGTGTGAGGGATAGCAAGGGTGTGTGAGGGATAGCAAGGGTGTGTGAGGGATAGCAAGGGTGTGTGAGGGATAGCAAGGGTGTGTGTGAGAGACAGCGAGGGCGTGTGAAGGATAGCATGGGCGTGTGAGGGATAGCAAGGGTGTGTGAAGGATAGCAAGGGTGTGTGAGGGATAGCGAGAGCATGGAAGGGATAGCGAGGGTGTGTGAGGGATAGCGAGGGTCTGTGAGGGATAGCGAGGGTGTGTGAGGGATAGCGAGGGTGTGTGAGGGATAGCGAGGGTGTGTTAGGGATAGCGAGGGCGTGTGAGGGATAGCGAGGGCGTGTGAGGAATAGCAAGGGTGTGTGAAGGATAGCAAGGGTGTGTGAAGGATAGCAAGGGTGTGTGAGGGATAGCGAGAGCATGGAAGGGATAGCGAGGGTGTGTGAGGGATAGCGAGGGTCTGTGAGGGATAGCGAGGGTGTGTGAGGGATAGCGAGGGTGTGTGAGGGATAGCGAGGGTGTGTGAGGGATAGCGAGGGTGTGTGAGGGATAGCAGGGGCATATGAAGGTATAGCGAGAGCGTGTGAGGTATAGCGAGAGCGTGTGAGGGATAGCGAGGTCGTGTGAGGGATAGCAAGGGTGTGTGAGGGATATCAGGGGTGTGCGAGGGATAGCAAGGGCGTGTGAGGGATAGCAAGGGCGTGTGAGGGATAGCAAGGGCGTGTGAGGGATAGCAAGGGTGTGTGAGGGATAGCAAGGGTGTGCGAGGGGTAACAAGGGCGTGTGAGGGATAGCAAGAGGTGTGTGAGAGATAACAAGGGAGTGCGAGGGATAGCAAGGGCGTGTGAGGGATAGCAAGAGGTGTGTGAGAGATAACAAGGGCGTGTGAGGGATAGCAAGGGCGTGTGAGGGATAGCAAGGGCGTGTAATGGATAGCAAGAGTGTGCGAGGGATAGCAAGGGCGTGTGAGGGATAGCAAGAGGTGTGTGAGAGATAACAAGGGTGTGCGAGGGATAACAAGGGCGTGTGAGGGATAGCAAGAGCGTGTGAGGGATAGCAAGGGCGTGTGAGGGATAGCAAGGGCGTGTGAGGGATAGCAAGGGCGTGTGAGGGATAGCAAGGGCGTGTGATGGATAGCAAGAGTGTGCGAGTGATAGCAAGGGCGTGTGAAGGATAGCAAGGGCGTGTGAAGGATAGCAAGGGCGTGTGATGGATAGCAAGAGTGTGCGAGTAATAGCAAGGGCGTGTGAAGGATAGCAAGGGCGTGTGAAGGATAGCAAGGGCGTGTGAAGGATAGCGAGGACGTGAAAGGGATAGCAAGGACGTGTACACATACCTGGAGGCCCGTGTCGTGATGATGGTGAAAATAATGAGATGGCGCGAACTGCTGCAGGTACTCCGGCAGCCTCGCCCGTGGGTGATGGTGATGGCGGTGATGGCGGTGTGAAGCGGAGATGTCTTGAAGATGCTTCCTGAGGTCGCTGTAGTCCCCGTTGGAGAGGTCGACCAGGGGCTTGCGGCGCGGGTCGCTGGGGCCCGTGGTGGCCAGCACCTGCGGCCGCGGCAGGAGGGCGGCGGGGGTGTGGTCGAGCCGCATGTAGACACTGCCAGTGTCACTGTCCGTCACTTCCCCGGAGAAGAGCCGCAGCGGGTCCAGGGCGTTGCATCTATGGAGGCGAGGTGACGGGTAGCATTAGTGACATCCGTTATGGGGGTACTGTCATTGATGAGTTATGGGGTTGACATCAGTTGTGAGGGGGGTAGCATCAGTTATGGGTTGACGCGACTTATTATCAAAAGAACTGAAATGTAATACTATAATTGATGTCACCCCCTAGGCGACCCACGCTGGTCGTGGGGCTAGCTGGGCGACCCACGCTGGTCGTGGGGCTAGCTGGGCGACCCACGCTGGTCGTGGGGCTAGCTGGGCGACCCACGCTGGTCGCGGGGCTAGCTAGGCGACCCACGCTGGTCGCGAGGCTAGCTAGGCGACCAACGCTGGTCGCGGGGCTAGCTAGGCGACCAACGCTGGTCGCGGGGCTAGCTAGGCGACCAACGCTGGTCGCGGGGCTAGCTAGGCGACCCACGCAGGTCGTGGAGCTAGCTAGGCGACCCACGCAGGTCGTGGAGCTAGCTAGGCGACCCATGCTGGTCGTGGAGCTAGCTAGGCGACCCATGCTGGTCGTGGAGCTAGCTAGGCGACCCACGCTGGTCGTGGAGCCAGCTAGGCGACCCACGCTGGTCGTGGAGCTAGCTAGGCGATCAATGCTGGTCGCGGGACTAGCTGTGCGACCCACGCTGGTCGTGGGACTAGCTGTGCGACCAACGCTGGTCGCGGGGCTAGCTAGGCGACCAACGCTGGTCGCGGGGCTAGCTGGGCGACCCACGCTGGTCGTGGGGCTAGCTAGGCGACCAACGCTGGTCGCGGGGCTAGCTAGGCGACCCACGCTGGTCGTGGGGCTAGCTAGGCGACCAACGCTGGTCGCGGGGCTAGCTAGGCGACCCACGCTGGTCGCGAGGCTAGCTAGGCGACCAACGCTGGTCGCGGGGCTAGCTAGGCGACCAACGCTGGTCGCGGGGCTAGCTAGGCGACCAACGCTGGTCGCGGGGCTAGCTAGGCGACCCACGCTGGTCGTGGGGCTAGCTGGGCGACCCACGCTGGTCGCGGGGCTAGCTAGGCGCCCCACGCTGGTCGCGGGGCTAGCTAGGCGACCCACTCTGGTCGTGGGGCTAGCTAGGCGACCCACGCAGGTCGTGGAGCTAGCTAGGCGACCCACGCAGGTCGTGGAGCTAGCTAGGCGACCCATGCTGGTCGTGGGTCTCGATAGGCGACCCAGGCTGGTCGTGGAGCTAGCTAGGCGACACAGGCTGGTCGTGGATCTCGCTAGGCGACCCATGCTGGTCGTGGGGCTAGCTAGGCGACCCACGCTGGTCGTGGGGCTAGCTAGGCGACCCACGCTGGTCGTGGACCAAGCTAGGCGACCCACGCTGGTCGTGGAGCCAGCTAGGCGACCCACGCTGGTCGTGGAGCCAGCTAGGCGACCCACGCTGGTCGTGGAGCTAGCTAGGCGATCAATGCTGGTCGTGGGTCTAGCTGGGCGACCCACGCTGGTCGCGGGGCTAGCTAGGCGACCAACGCTGGTCGTGGGTCTAGCTGGGCGACCCACGCTGGTCGTGGGACTAGCTGTGCGACCCATGCTGGTCGTGGGACTAGCTGTGCGACCCATGCTGGTCGTGGGACTAGCTGTGCGACCCATGCTGGTCGTGGGACTAGCTGTGCGACCCATGCTGGTCGTGGGACTAGCTGGGCCACCCACGCTGGTCGTGGGTCTAGCTAGGCGATCAATGCTGGTCGTGGGACTAGCTGTGCGACCCACGCTGGTCGTGGGTCTAGCTGGGCGACCCACGTTGGTCGGTGAGCCTAGCAGGGCGACCGACAATGGGCTACGCATTCACTCCAACAGTGCTATTGTACAAGTAAAATAATTTATGCAGGAATCAATAATAGTACAAGGGAAGGCTCGGAGGCACAAGAGACCTTAAGTGACCCTTGTTTGGGTCGCGGCTCAGGGGGATACGAACCCCTGAATTCTAAAGGGTAACAAACTAGGGGGGAGGGGAGGGATACATTAAAGGCTGATAATACTCAGGGGATCCCTAACGTTATTCAGGGGCAACATACACATTAGGGAGTAATAAAGGCTGCTATTTTATGCTATTAAAGAATTAAAGAAAACGAGTATTTAGGGATGACTCGGTTCATGTAAATATCTATATTAAATATCTTGATATATCATTGGTAAGGTAGGGAAATATCAGGAGAAAGCGTCAAGCCATTACAACTATATAGCACTTAAAAGGGGTCAGGATAAGGATTTGGGATGGGAGGGTAAGGAAAGGAATGTTGCCCAACCACTTGTGGACGGTCGGGGATTGAACGCCGACCTGCATGTGGTGAGAAGACTTTAATACGCTAACTTGCCTTCTTAAGATTTGATGCATAATTTAAACATCTGTCTTTTTCTTAGATACAAATACCTGATTAAACTTGAAGACACAAGTAATAATATACTGTTCTTTAACTAGTATAGAATATTTTCTTATACAGTTTAAATGCATTAAATATTTATGGAAATTATGTCATTACATAATGTCTAATAAAATATTTAATAATGTTATTAAATAATATTATTCGTGAAGTATTAAATTATGTAGTAATTAACTGTCATTTCAATTTTTTTTAATCTATGATTATTCTAATAATTACATATTAATATAATAAAACTATTATCGTTGTCGATAAAATTGATTATACCCTTATCGATTAAACTATTTTGGTTACCTAATATTCGAAACTTGTACAATAATAGTAATTATAGTCGTTATTAAGACTCGTGAAGGAAACTTACCGGAGAAGCGAGACGAAGTTCAAGTTCAAGTATGATTATTGAGACAAGACAAAATCCATCTCAAAGGGATAGAGTAGCTATTTTTAGGCTATTTCTACCCCCTCTCTACTTCAAGTCCCTCACTACTTCAAGTCCCTCAAATGGCGCACAAATTCAGTGAGTACAAATACACAAATCACAATACAAGAATCCCATTTAACATTGCAGGTTAATATAGTAAGCACAGCATATAAATGTTAGACTCTTGCGGCAAAGTGCTTGTAGCTCCAAGGTATACTGTCTTATCATACCATTATCACACATCCAAGCGAGACGAAACTCAAAACGACTTGCCTTGTGTGCTTGTGCTGTCGCTTCCTCTTTTTCTCTTCTTCGGCGTGGGTGTGAGACGACGACATCCATCTTTTAAAGATAGAGTCGTTCTCCTTCCCTTGTTCCACGTTCCTGTGGCTCATCTTCCTCTGGTCCGCGTTCCCTTGGTTCACCTTCCTTTGGTCCGCGTTCCTCTGGTCCGCGTTCCTCTGGTCCGCGTTCCCATTCAATCGGTCGTAAACATTCCCGTTTTCTACAACTTTCGAAGTGGCTCTGACTTGGGCGACTTTGACCTGTAACGACGTTAATCACAGGGTCAATAGTACCGCAAAATATTATATATAATTATTTTGATTAATGCTACTCAAATAATTTTGTAATATTTCACGCGTCAACCAACCTGAAATTTCCAATACAGCAAGTTAAAAAATATATATATAATTTTATAAATTCAAAATACGGAATAAATCATTAAAAGTGAAACAAATTAACCCCTGGCATATAGCAGGGCATTGATGCCCCCTTGCACAGGGTAGGAGAGTGACGCCCCTTGCACAGGGTAGGACATTGATGCCGTTTTCTCTCTCTCTCTCTCTCTCTCTCTCTCTCTCTCTCTCTCTCTCTCTCTCTCTCTCTCTCTCTCTCTCTCTCTCAATCTCTCCACTGTTGGAAGTCTACCTTTTACAAATACAGTGGTGGAAGTGATTAGGTTTGACGAGATGAAAGTGGTATGGGTGAACGTGGAGGTGGCGAATAAGATCGTTGGTGATGGATGGGAGAGGCAGTGGTGGAGGTGGATGTGGTAGTAGTGTGGAGGAGGGGCTAGTGTGGGTATTGACGGTGGGAATAAGTTGGTGATGTGGGTAAGCAAAGAGCATGGGATATATATATATATTATATATATATATATTATATATATATATATATTATATATATTTCTTCTCCGAGGCTATGGGTCCCCACATTGGCACCAGAGGTGGTACCCTCACAAACTTTTTATATATATATATATATATATATATATATATATATATATATATATATATATATATATAATAGGCCTATATTATTTGATACCTTACACGTCTTCTTTCCAGAGAGTACATTTTGAGAGCTTTGGCATGGTCCCACACACGTACCTATCTACTATTAGGTGGAACAGAGCCATTAGGTGAAGGGAAACATGCTTATACATTTCTGTCCCGCCGAGAGTTCGAACCCGGGTTCCCTGATTGTGACTCGAGTATTACTGTAAAGACTAAGTAACAACTGTTAGCTGTTCATTCATCTAATCTTGTATTATTCATCTATTTTTTGTTTGTTTATTTATTAACACGTCTGCACATCTAAGTATATCTGCATTTGTGCAGTTACCCTAGATTATGTGAAGGGGAGGTTATCTTGAGGTTATCTTGAGATGATTTCAGGGCTTTAGTGTCCCCGCGGCCCGGTCCTCGACCAGGCCTCCACCCCCAGGAAGCAGCACATGACAGCTGACTAACACCCAGGTACCTATCTACTGCTAGGTAACAGGGGCATAGGGTGAAAGAAACTCTGCCCATTGTTTCTCGCCGGCAACTGGGATCGAACCCAGGACCACAGGATTACAAGCCCCGCGTGCTGTCCGCTCGGCCGACCGGCTCCCCATACAGAGTACAGTGTAAAGAAACAAACTAGCTACGTGATGCTATTAGCCAAAGAATCTGCCTTTAAAGGAGCCGTTGAGTGTAACCTTGAATTGTCAATGAGCAATCTGAGAGCAGCAGTACACCGAGAACTTCAACAAGATCTTGTAGATCTGAGGCAAAGTGAAATCGATACCAGTAATTCCATCTATCATCATACTATCATGCAAGAGGAGCCACACATCTATGGATCATCCAATAAAATCAGCAGACTTCTAGATGTTACTACTGCTCGGCTAAGACTCGGTTACAAGTATCTCTGGGAATTCTCATTATCTGCTGATGTAGACCTGACCAAATGTAAACTGTGTCAACAAAATTATTCGCACACCCTCCGTCACTATGTGATGGAGTGCGAAAAGATACGTGAATTCAGAGACGATTCTATAACCAATATTCCAGCAATGTATAAATATTTCATTCAAAATGATCTGCTACCAGAAATCTTACCCAAATATCCCCAGTTTGCTAACTGTAGGTAGTAACTAAGAGTGATTGTAACCTATCCACCACTGCCCACTGGATGGGGGCGGTGTGCAGGACAAACATATCAATTGTGACACTAGCTCTCCACATATGTCAGTTGCTTAATTTAGAAACTGTACTTGTGGTCGATCTCGAACCCATCTATGATGTGACGATGTATATTGAATTTTGTAACTAGCTCATCAAGACTGTAACTTGCTTAGCTAAATGAATTGTGGAGTTCAGTCCCTGAGCCCATTATGTGCCTCTGTAACCCTTTCCCCTACCACCCACAAGATGGGTATGGGGTGCATAATAAATGAATGACCTAACCTAAAAACTGATGCTTTTTTTTTTTTATTAAGATATGAGGTACATCTGCATTAGTGCAGCTACCCTAGACTATATGAAGTGGAGTACAGTGTGTCAAAAAAGCTAACTAGGTGATGCTAAAAAATCCCCATCACACAGGATGGTTAGTCATACAGAGGCATGTGATAAGCAGTCTGCACTGGCAGACTCCGGATGCATTTTGAGGATATCAACAACACAAGATTGAATAAGGTAGCAGTGGTAATACAAGTCCCCATCTCGCAGGATGGTTAGTCATACAGAGCCATGTGTTTAATAGCCTGCACTGGCAAATTTTGGGTATACTGTGAGGATATCTTCAAGAATACGAGAGTGAATAAAGTAATTGCAAAGCTCCAGGTACCTCATGCCAACTGGTCTGAAAGGTCTAATAACTGGGCATTCAGTGATGTAGTGCGGGAGATCATGCCGTAGTTCCTGCTTACAGAGTTTGCAACTGGAGTGCTCAGGATTGGGAGACCCGTCACCTGCAGCCACCTGCCACAGGTAACGGTAACCCAACCTGATCCTTGCAACCACTGTGTCGCACAGTCTAGTGGACGTTTTGTGCTGTCCATAGATGTAGGTTTCAGATCTGAACAAATCATAGCTTTTTATACTAGTACTTTCAGGTCGTTGGGAGTCAGTAAGTTCTTTCCTATCAGATCTGAATGTTTGGACCAATACAGTTTTGACAGCAGAGATGGGGATACCTAGATCTAATTCAACTTCAAACTTGTTACACGCTAATTTGGCTGCAATGTCTGTCTCATTATGATGGGTTATATTTATGTGTGAAGGTATCCATACAAAGGAGATTCGAGACCCTTTACTCTGTGCATCAATTAGGTCATTTATAATTGGGAGTATGAGGTTCTTGGTGTCGATCTTCCAAGAGAAGTTTTCGATTGCTTGAAGAGCAGACTTTGAATCGCAGAATATTATTCCTCCTCCAATATTTTTTAATGTGCTGGTTGCTAAATGTAATGCTGCTAGTTCTGCTTGTGTGGAGGTCAGCCAGTTGTTTAACCTGACACTGACAGACTTTGTGCAAATATTATTTCTATAAAACCAACATGCCGCTGCAGTCCGTCCAGTAGAAGACTGGACTGAGCCGTCGGTGTAGACACAGTGCTCGTGAGATCTTAGACTCTCGATGGAGGAGGCAATTGTTTCAAGAGTGACAGCTTTGAGTAGAGCAAGATTCTCATTATCTTTCTTGGTGACAGGTGTGTATGATACTTGAATGGTGGGGTACAGATAAAGAGGAATATCAGAGACAGGTAGATTGCACTTAAAAGGAATGTTAAGTTTAATGAGATTGTAAGCATTGTTTCTCAGCCAATTATCATAAAAGGAGTGAGTTGGTATGTCGGCACCAGTCAAAAGGGTGTTAACAGCACTAAATAATTTGTCTCTGAGCAATGCAGGAGATGTAGGATCTCTCATAACTTTAAGACAAAAGGTAGTGTTGACTTGCATTATTCTCTCTAGTATGGTTGGAAGCTTCAGTTCTTCCCTCATGTTGATGATTCTTGTGCATCTTGGGGCACCAAGAATTATCCTCATGGCCTCATTCTGTACTACTTCAAGTTTGTCCAACACAGAGGAGGGGAAATTAATTGTGCAGAGCATTATAATCAACGAGAGATCTAACGAACATCATATAGAATAGTCTAGCATATTTAATATTGATACCAGTATTCTTACCAGTAAGTGAACATCATATAGAATAGTCTAGCATATTTAATATTGATACCAATATTCTTACCAGTAAGTGTTCTCAATGGTTTTAGTCTTTCTTTTGACCTACGGTGTAGATCATTTACAATGTCACTGTTAATACCAACTCCAAGGTATTTGTGCTGCCCACACGTTTCAATGTTCTGGTTGTTGACCTTGAAAGCTATAGGGACATGAGTTTTCTCTTTGGGATGGAGAACTCTGGATTTAGTTATAGAGATAACAAGACCACATTCAATGCTTTTAGCAGCGAATGAATCGAGTAGAGCTTGCAGTCTAGTTTGGGAATTTGCAACAATGCATATATCATCGGCATAACAAATGACGGCTTCGTCAGGTAGTGTGGGAATATCAATTGTTAATTTGTGCATCAGAACATTGAACAGTGTGGGACTTAGCACTCTATGATTTTCATGATATAAAACTCTACGGACACCTCCATGCAAGGTTCACTTTAGGCAAATCTCGAAGTCAAAAATACTTAAAGTGTAGGAACAATATTTAGTAACAACAGAAGTAAAACCAGCTGCATAAGTTTAGATTTAGGAAAGACCTGGGTAAATACTGGTTTAGGAAAGACCTGGGTAAATACTGGTTCGGTAACAGAGTCGCCGATTTGAGGAACCAATTACCGCGTAACATAATCGACGTAAGATCCCATGATTGTTTCAAGCGTAGGTTAGACACATATATGAATGAGTTTGTATGGATATAAATAAGAGCTGCCACGTATAGGCCAATAGGCCTTCTACAATTACCTTCATTCTTATTTTAAAACAAGTTGTCCATTCCGGGAGATACATAAGTAAACGAATTAATTTATACAGTTTAATTCATTTATACCTGGAACATACCTGCAGAGAATTTCGAGAGTTGTTCTACTCCCCGAGCCCGGCCTGAGGCCAGGCTGGAGGGAGTATATAGGCGTATATACTCCCAGTATACTTATTTATTTATACACCTAAATAAATAAATTTATACAACTGGGTAAAATTATATTTATACAACACAATAATACAAATAAATCAAATTTAAACGGCTAAATAAATTAATTTATAGGATTAAATAAATCAATTTATGCAAAACATCAATTCCCCACCTAAAAAAAATAAAAAATTCATCGCTTATATGAATAAATTCATCGCCTACATGAATAAATTCATCGCCTACATGAATAAATTCATCGCCTACATGAATAAATTCATCGCCTATATGAATAAATTCATCGCCTACATTAATAAATTCATCGCCTACATGAATAAATTCATCGCCTACATGAATAAATTCATCGCCCGTATGAATAAATTCATCGCCTATATGAATAAATTCATCGCCTATATGAATAAATTCATCGCCTACATGAATAAATTCATCGCCTACATTATCTTGAGATTATCTTGAGATGATTTCGGGGCTTTTAGTGTCCCCGCGGCCCGGTCCTCGACCAGGCCCCCACCCCCAGAAAACAGCCCGTGACAGCTGACTAACACCCAGGTACCTATTTTACTGCTAGGTAACAGGGGCATAGGGTGAAAGAAACTCGGCCCATTGTTTCTCTTAGGCGCCTGGGATCAAACCCAGGACCACAGGATCACAAGTCCCGCGTGCTGTCCGCTCGGCCGACCGGCTACATGAATAAATTCATCGCCTTTATTTTGCCATATAAATGGCAAAATAAACGCTGCCATTTATTTTGAAAATAATAAACGTTTAATAAACGAAAATAATAAAGTTTATTTTGCCATATAAATGGCAAAATAAACGCTGCCATTTATTTTGAAAATAATAAACGTTTAATAAACGAAAATAATAAAGTTTATTTTGCCATATAAATGGCAAAATAAACATTTATTTTGCCATTTATACCAAAATAAACGCTGGTAATCCAGACCAATAGAGCACCAACACGTGTTCTACTGACCAGTAGGAACACTTCAAGTATCACCAAAGAGAGGGTCAGGTCACCTGGGTCTCGAGCCAGCAGGTGTTGGAGTCCTTGAGGTTAAGGTTGACCTCGGCCGCCTGCACCTCGTAGCGGACGTCAGGGGGCGGCGGCGTCGGGGCGTCGGTGGCGTTCTTCAAAGTCCACTTGAGCATCCTGGCCTCCACCTGAGAAGCGGGAGAGAAGGAGATGGTTAGATGGTAGTACACACAGGGGGAGGGAGAGAGGGAGGGAGAGAGGGAGGAAGGAGGGAGAGTGTATACCCTGTGGTATATATATATATATATATATATATATATATATATATATATATATATATATATATATATATATATATATATATATATATATATATATATATATGTCGTACCTAGAAGCCAGAACTCACTTCTCAGCCTACTATGCAAGGCACGATTTGCCTAATAAGCCAAGTTTTCATGAATTAATGTTTTTTCGACTACCTAACCTACCTAACCTAACCTAACTTTTTCTGCTACCAAACCGAACCTAACCTATAAAGATAGGTTAGGTTAGGTTAGGTAGGGTTGGTTAGGTTTGGTCATATATCTACGTTAATTTTAACTCCAATAAAAAAAAAATGACCTCATACATAATGAAATGGGTAGCTTTATCATTTCATAAGAAAAAAATTAGAGAAAATATATTAATTCAAGAAAACTTGGCATATTAGGCAAATCAGGCCTTGCATAGTAGGCTGAGAAGTGCGTTCTGGCTACTAGGTACGACATATATATATATATATATATATATATATATATATATATATATATATATATATATATATATATATATATATCAATAAATAATAATAATAAAATAAAGAGCCTTAAGCATAACATGTGTGGAAGCATCAGGGAATGTGTATATATGAATGCTACACAGTATTCATCTATAGACATCCATATATGGTGAAACATGTGAAGAACCTCTCACACACTCACAGCTCCCTGACAAGAGGGAGCCAGCTTAGCTTAGCTGCCAACACCCCACATCGTGTCAGCAAGGCGGACAGCCCGCCCGCCTGCTTTCATACCTCTCACTGTATTTCCCACTTCTATACTTCCCTTCCCCTATGCCTCTCCTTCCTCTTTACTCCCCACCCCCCCCCCCCCCACCCCCCAAAAAATTAAAAATATGGTGTTGGTACATCCCATTTTCTGTTGTATGTGGCTTTAGGCAGTTGGTGTATCCCATTTTCTGTTGTAGGCGGCCTGAAGTTTTGAGTAGGCCTACGAGAGATGAGGTTGAGTTGGTGGGACCTGGGGAGGGGGGGGGAGGAGTGCTTGCACCATTAACACAAGAATAAACATGAAATAAATTATCTTAAGGTCAGTAAGTAAGGCGATACACAAAGTCAAGGAGAGGAAGATGACTCTGGTCCCAAGCGCCATCTTGTTTCTTCCTTAAACAAGCAGTTAAGTGCAACGTTCCTTCACTTCGTCTCCATTTCAAAATCCAGCTGGACAAGAATCCTCAAGAACAATGAGCGAGGGAGGGGGGAGGGGGAACATTCAACAAGCCGCAGGCTTCCTGTCCCCGTTAAGACCAATGAAGAGTTGGTGGCCCTCAGGTAAGTTCACTATTTCATACTTTCCATTCCTTATATTGGAATATAAGGACTTATATTGTAATTACTATTGCCCCTATTATACCCTATTATTCCTAATATGCTTTATTATTCCTTATTATGCCTAATTATTCCTAATATGCCTTATTATTATATAGTTATATTATAATTATAATTCCTTATATTATATTGCAATGACTGCACACCATGCAACTGTGCAAACTTCCTCCTTAAGAACTGCTCACACTTCAACATTATTTTTCCCCCTTGTCAGAAATTCGACAACAAGTAATAATAATAACAATAAAAAGTTGTAATTTTGATGCGAGTGATTGTTGGTATTGTGACAGGCGCCTACAGTGCCTCTCCCCCCACCCTCTCACACCTTACTGCTACTCCTGTCTACCTGACAGCTCGCCACTCACCACCAAAAATGTTGACGGGGAAATATTTGGAACGTCAGAAAATATGACAGTAAACTGAAAGTTTACTGTCATATTTTACTGTCAAACTGCCAAACTATTTACTGTCAAACTCGAAAGTGTCCAAGCCTTCGCTGGGAGGGAGGGAGGGAAGTGGGTGAACAGGGTAGAAAGGATTAGAGAAGTAGGTAGATATGATTGAGGGTTGTTGGTTATTTCCATCATTAGCCTGTCCATCCCTCCATCAGTCTATCCCTCCGTCTGTCAATCCCTCCACTCGCCCCCTCCTTCTACCTGTCTGTCCTCCTACTCTCCTGTTTAGTGAACACTGGTTCATTCTGGAGTTATTATGTACAGTTGACCTTGTTTTCAGCGAGACGAAATACAGAGAGCAGGTGTTGGCAGCCTCTCAAATAACACGTCACATATTGACTGCAAAATCCGCCAATATGTGATGTGAACCGAACCGTCTCACGCATAGGGAAAGCACCACGTTATTTGTCTGTTTGGATTTCGTTCGGTTCTGTTCGGTTCGGTTATGTTGTTGTTGTTGATTTAATGGCAACGACGATCGTGGGATCGGATGCGCCCCGGCGTACCCGTGAATGGTTAATCGCGAAGCCTGGAAAGGGTGAATCGCCAAGCCTAATCGCGAAACGAGTGACGCCAATCACTGCGTCACTATGCCGCGCGGCAAAGAGACGCAGACAGGCAGATGATTGGGGAGTCCCAGGAGTCCCGCAGGGTGACGAGCACCGGCCCCGCCCCGCACAGACAACACCAGGTAGCAAAACAAAAATCTCGACCCTCAACTAAAACGCAAAAGTCATCCAGTGGTCACCGGCAGAGCAGAAGCCAGCCGCCCACCACGGCTGAGGGCACACCTGGAGCCCGCCAACTCCCGGGCACCGCTCGGCCAAGCCGGCGCCGGACACCGTCACCCCGCCGGGAGAACCAACCAGAACACGCGAAAAAAATCTATCGACAATCTTGTGACCCAAGGTGATATGTGCGCCAGGCGTTGTACAACCGGACCGTTGAAGAAAAATGCCAAGCGGCAGTAACAATTCCAAAATCGCATAGCAAAACGTGAACCGGAGACTCCCAGGCGGGGAGGGCGTCAAGGTTGAACCAGGAGTCCCTTTCGGCTCGGTTAGACTCGCGCGTTTTAGTATGCTGACCTGGAGAGCGCGCAGAGATCCTTTACTGCTAGAATCCACTCAGTAAAACATGTAAACTATTGGGACGGACTAATATGCCTAAATGTATATTCTCTTGAGCGCAGGCGGGAGAGATACATAATAATTTACACGTGGAAAATAGTAGTGGGGCTGGTCCCAAACCTGCACACAGAAATAACATCACATGAGACCAGGAGGCATGGCAGGATGTGCAGAATACCCCCGTTGAAGAGCAGAGGTGCAACAGGTACTCTGAGAGAGAACTATCAACATCAGAGGCCCGAGACTGTTCAACACGCTTCCACTACATATAAGGGACATAACTGGCCGACTCGTCTCAGTGTTCAAGAGAGAACTATCAACATCAGAGGCCCGAGACTGTTCAACACTCTTCCACTACACATAAGGGACATAACTGGCCGACTCGTCTCAGTGCTCAAGAGAGAACTATCAACATCAGAGGCCCGAGACTGTTCAACACTCTTCCACTACACATAAGGGACATAACTGGCCGACTCGTCTCAGTGTTCAAGAGAGAACTTGACAAACACCTCCAAAGGATACCTGATCAACCAGGCTGTCATTCATACGTCCAGCTGCGAGCAGCCGCGTCCAACAGCCTGGTTGACCAGCCTAGCAACCAGGAGACCTGGTCAGGGACCGGGCCGCAGGAACGTTGAGCCCCAAAATCATCGTAAGGTAACGGTTTAGAGTCCGTTGTGGCAACGGCGAGAGGACGGACAGGAATCGGACCTCTCCACAATTTTCAAAGGCACTACGGGCTCACCATAGCCCGTGCTACTTGGAACTTTGTTCCAGGTAGCGAATCTTTAACATCATCCACAATTTACCGGATGTTGAATGGGGAACTGTGTTGTTCATCTTGGGTGTCCTGTTTGTGTTTAGCGAGTGTTTACAGGTTGTGGGCGGTGATTGTTTGTCTTACACCCCTCCCTAACCCCCCCTCCTGAGCCCCCACACACCCACGCCCCTCTCGCCTCCACCACGCACCCCACACCCGCCCCCTCCTCCTGCCCCTCACCACACCTGAGAACGGTACACATAGCGGGGACCAGATTAGACAGGTGGGTGTGTGAGAGGTGTCCAGAGGCCCTAATGACACCCTCCCCCCATCACTCACAACTGACGGCCCGCCTGTTATCGCTCCCCAAATGACCCCCCAACACCAGCAGGGAGTGGGGGGGGGGCTATGTTGAAGGGAGAAGGGCAGCTGAGAGGGGGGAGAGGGCGGTCAGGGAGGGGGGGGGGATATGTGGGAGGACTGGTTACTAGGTGGGGGTGGTAATCAATTCCCTCCTTATGAGCACAAGTCTTGGCTAACTCATCAATTCTATCATGCATTCGGAGACCAATAAGGGATTCCTTCCCATATTGGTCTCCGAACAAGACCAGGAAGGTTCAGAGGGAACAAGACCAGAAGGTTCAGAGGGAACAAGACCAGAAGGTTCAGAGGGAACAAGACCGTGAAGGTTCAGAGGGAACAAGACCCGGAAGGTTCAGAGGGAACAAGACCGGGAAGGTTCAGAGGGAACAAGACCAGGAAGGTTCAGAGGGAACAAGACCGGGAAGGTTCAGAGGGAACAAGACCAGGAAGGTTCAGAGGGAACAAGACCAGGAAGGTTCAGAGGGAACAAGACCGGGAAGGTTCAGAGGGAACAAGACCGGGAAGGTTCAGAGGGAACAAGACCGGGAAGGTTCAGAGGGAACAAGACCGGGAAGGTTCAGAGGGAACAAGACCGGGAAGGTTCAGAGGGAACAAGACCGGGAAGGTTCAGAGGGAACAAGACCGGGAAGGTTCAGAGGGAACAAGACCAGAAGGTTCAGAGGGAACAAGACCGGGAAGGTTCAGAGGGAACAAGACCAGGAAGGTTCAGAGGGAACAAGACCGGGAAGGTTCAGAGGGAACAAACCCTTAGGTTCAGAGCACACAGGCCCATTGTGTATTCAAAGCGCCAATTCATATATTTGAGGATGGGTTTCATAGGAGGTACAGGCGGGATATGGCCCCATGAAGCCCTCTTCCGACAGGTGAGGGTTGGCCCATTCATCTCCCGTCACTCAGGCGGGGCATTACCACCTCGTCCTCCCCTCATTACTCATGAGACGGTCTGAGGACACCACTGAAGGCCCCCCGGGACCCCCATGGTCCCTGAGGCGATGGAAGGGGGGGGGTGGAGGGATGGTATGCAGGTGAAAATCTAGCGATAGGTTGAATGATGGGAAATGCATTGTAGGTATTGCGTAAATTTCTTGAGGGAGAGAGATGGATCACTCTTCTGGGAGTAGTGGACCAAGGGTCACCTCCCAGAGGGGTGGTGAACCAGGGGTCACCTCCCAGAGGGGTGGTGGACCAGGGGGCCACCTCCCAGAGGGGTGGTGGACCAGGGGTCACCTCCCAGAGGGGTGGTGGACCAGGGGTCACCTCCCAGAGGGGTGGTGGACCAGGGGTCACCTCCCAGAGGGGTGGTGGACCAGGGGGTCACCTCCCAGAGGGGGTGGTGGACCAGGGGTCACCTCCCAGAGGGGTGGTGGACCAGGGGTCACCTCCCAGAGGGGTGGTGGACCAGGGGGCCACCTCCCAGAGGGGTGGTGGACCAGGGGGTCACCTCCCAGAGGGGGTGGTGGACCAGGGGGTCACCTCCCAGAGGGGTGGTGGACCAGGGGGCCACCTCCCAGAGGGGTGGTGGACCAGGGGTCACCTCCCAGAGGGGTGGTGGACCAGGGGGCCACCTCCCACAGGGGTGGTGGACCAGGGGGCCACCTCCCAGAGGGGTGGTGGACCAGGGGGCCACCTCCCAGAGGGGTGGTGGACCAGGGGGCCACCTCCCAGAGGGGTGGTGGACCAGGGGTCACCTCCCAGAGGGGTGGTGGACCAGGGGTCACCTCCCAGAGGGGTGGTGGACCAGGGGCCACCTCCCAGAGGGGTGGTGGACCAGGGGTCACCTCCCAGAGGGGTGGTGGACCAGGGGGCCACCTCCCAGAGGGGTGGTGGACCAGGGGTCACCTCCCAGAGGGGTGGTGGACCAGGGGGCCACCTCCCAGAGGGGTGGTGGACCAGGGGTCACCTCCCAGAGGGGTGGTGGACCAGGGGGCCACCTCCCAGAGGGGTGGTGGACCAGGGGGCCACCTCCCAGAGGGGTGGTGGACCAGGGGGCCACCTCCCAGAGGGGTGGTGAACCAGGGGTCACCTCCCAGAGGGGTGGTGGACCAGGGGTCACCTCCCACAAGGGTAGCAATGTGGTGAAGCAGAGTTGAAAAGAATGTTGACAGCTGCCGTCCTCTAAAGAAAACGGATGTAAGCCTATATTCAGAGGCATAACTCGCGTGTTTTCTCTGCTAAGCAAAAAGAGTATAAATTCAATACTGTTAAAAGCTTCACACCTTAAAAGGTCAGCACAACGCAGTGTGAATTCAGTCTTTCGTAGAGATTAAAAATTCGAGACTCGTCGAAGCCCGACACTCCCACCGCCTGGCGACGCACACACTTTTTTGCATATGGACAAAACTCTTCCGAAAGGGCTTAATGTTTGTCTAGCCAGAACAGGATTTAGTTCGAATCCGGCTTCAGAAACGGAGTCTGGTGGTGGACTAGGATGTCTCTGTCTCTGTCTCTGTCTCTCTGTCTCTCTGTCTCTCTCTCTGTCTGTCTGTCTGTCTGTCTGTCTGTCTGTCTGTCTGTCTGTCTGTCTGTCTGTCTGTCTCTGTCTGTCTCTGTCTGTCTGTCTCTCTCTCTGTCTCTCTCTCTCTCTCTCTCTCTCTCTCTCTCTCTCTCTCTCTCACCAGGGGCATCTGAGAAACATGACTGTGCGTGTACCCGGATGCTTCCACGCCTCATCTGAGAGGTCTTAAAGACGACAGTCTTGGAGCAACTTTTTGTGGTTGCTCTCGAGGGGTGTTGAAGTGCACGTTGGATTTTTTTTTAACTTTCTTACAAGAAAATTATAAGGCTCCTGCCCCAAATTCCGAATGATATTCCCTCCTCTCATCCCTGGCTGACTTATGTTCATTCAATCAGACTAGCTGCAGTTTGTACAGCAGGCCATACCATATAATACGACCAGCTGCAGTAGATGCACCAGTCTATACGGTATACTTTGATCAGCTGCAGTTTGTACACGAAGTAATTTGAAGTGATGTTTCCTGGGGGTGGTGCCGGCATACCACACATGCCGCTGTGGCTGTGTTCGGGCATCCCTACACGACACGGCACTCTGGCTAATTATGAGTGTTCCAAGTGCTCTACCGTCCAACCACTTGGGCTGGACGGTAGAGCGACGGTCGCGCTTCATGCAGGTCGGCGTTCAATCCCTGACCGTCCAGGTGGTTGGGCACTATTCCTTCCCCCACTCCCGTCCCATCCCAAATCCTTATCCTGATTCCTTCCTAGTGCTATATATTCGTAATGGCTTGGCGCTTTCTGCTAATTCCACTCCATTCCCTCCCTCTCTTTATTTTCTCCATTCTCTTCCCTTCCTCCCCAGGTTTACCTCCTCGCTTTATCTCTCCCTCCGTCATAACACCCATTTTGCTTTTTGAAGATAAAGCAAAATAAACGCCATCAGTTAGTGGCTTTCCCTCCCTCCCTCCCTCAAACACTCCCTACCTCCCTGCCTCTTTACATGCCTGTCATCACTCCACCCCAAGATCACCCTTGCACTACGTGTCGCCACCCCTGCCTGGCGTCACACCAGTAGCAGCCTGGCGTCACACGAGAGGGGGCCTGGCGTCACACCAGTAGCAGCCTGGTGTCACACCAGTAGCAGCCTGGTGTCACACCAGTAGCAGCCTGGTGTCACACCAGTAGCAGCCTGGTGTCACACCAGTAGCAGCCTGGTGTCACACCAGTAGCAGCCTGGTGTCACACCAGTAGCAGCCTGGTGTCACACCAGTAGCAGCCTGGCGTCACACGAGAGGGGGCCTGGCGTCACACCAGTAGCAGCCTGGCGTCACACGAGAGGGGGCCTGGCGTCACACCAGTAGCAGCCTGGCGTCACACCAGTAGCAGCCTGGCGTCACACCAGTAGCAGCCTGGCGTCACACGAGAAGGGGCCTGACGTCACACCAGTAGCAGCCTGGTGTCACACCAGTAGCAGCCTGGCGTCACACCAGTAGCAGCCTGGCGTCACACCAGTAGCAGCCTGGCGTCACACCAGTAGCAGCCTGGCGTCACACGAGAGGGGGCCTGGCGTCACACCAGTAGCAGCCTGGCGTCACACGAGAGGGGGCCTGGCGTCACACCAGTAGCAGCCTGGCGTCACACGAGAGGGGGCCTGACGTCACACCAGTAGCAGCCTGGCGTCACACCAGTAGCAGCCTGGCGTCACACGAGAGGGGGCCTGGCGTCACACCAGTAGCAGCCTGGCGTCACACCAGTAGCAGCCTGGCGTCACACGAGAAGGGGCCTGACGTCACACCAGTAGCAGCCTGGCGTCACACGAGAGGGGGCCTGGCGTCACACCAGTAGCAGCCTGGCGTCACACCAGTAGCAGCCTGGCGTCACACCAGTAGCAGCCTGGCGTCACACGAGAGGGGGCCTGGCGTCACACCAGTAGCAGCCTGGCGTCACACGAGAGGGGGCCTGGCGTCACACCAGTAGCAGCCTGGCGTCACACCAGTAGCAGCCTGGCGTCACACGAGAAGGGGCCTGACGTCACACCAGTAGGAGCCTGGCGTCACACCAGTAGCAGCCTGGCGTCACACGAGAGGGGGCCTGGCGTCACACCAGTAGCAGCCTGGCGTCACACGAGAGGGGGCCTGGCGTCACACGAGAGGGGGCCTGGCGTCTCACCAGTAGCAGCCTGGCGTCACACGAGAGGGGGCCTGGCGTCACACGAGAGGGGGCCTGGCGTCACACCAGTAGCAGCCTGGCGTCACACGAGAGGGGGCCTGGCGTCACACCAGTAGCAGCCTGGCGTCACACCAGTAGCAGCCTGGCGTCACACGAGAGGGGGCCTGGCGTCACACCAGTAGCAGCCTGGCGTCACACGAGAGGGGGCCTGGCGTCACACCAGTAGCAGCCTGGCGTCACACCAGTAGCAGCCTGGCGTCACACCAGTAGCAGCCTGGCGTCACACCAGTAGCAGCCTGGCGTCACACGAGAGGGGGCCTGGCGTCACACCAGTAGCAGCCTGGCGTCACACCAGTAGCAGCCTGGCGTCACACGACATGACCCACACAACGCTAAAAAAAAATCTTTGTATTTTTTCGTTTTTTGTTGATGTTGTCAACGAGAGTGAAGAGAGGCGCCTGTGTCCGCCACTGAGGTCCGGCGCTCACAATGCTCACCTAACGAGGCCTCGCAACCTGTTTCCCGCAGTGATTGTCATCTGGGGATGCCAAGATGAGGATTGGATTGGATTGAGGATTTCTCATGAGGAAATCCTCATACCTCATAGGATTGGATATGTGAATCCAGTTGATACTACCAGAGTCCACTCAGTAAAACATCTAAACTATTGGGAACGATTAAAATTGCCTAAATCTGTATTCTCTTGAGCACAGGCGGGAGAGATACATAATAATTTACACGTGGAAAATAGTAGTGGGGCTGGTCCCAATGTGGAAAATAGTAGAGGGGCTGGTCCCAACGTGGAAAATAGTAGAGGGGCTGGTCCCAACGTGGAAAATAGTAGAGGGGCTGGTCCCAACGTGGAAAATAGTAGAGGGGCTGGTCCCAATGTGGAAAATAGTAGAGGGGCTGGTCCCAACGTGGAAAATAGTAGAGGGGCTGGTCCCAACGTGGAAAATAGTAGAGGGGCTGGTCCCAACGTGGAAAATAGTAGAGGGGCTGGTCCCAACGTGGAAAATAGTAGAGGGGCTGGTCCCAATGTGGAAAATAGTAGAGGGGCTGGTCCCAACGTGGAAAATAGTAGAGGGGCTGGTCCCAACGTGGAAAATAGTAGAGGGGCTGGTCCCAATGTGGAAAATAGTAGAGGGGCTGGTCCCAACGTGGAAAATAGTAGAGGGGCTGGTCCCAACGTGGAAAATAGTAGAGGGGCTGGTCCCAACGTGGAAAATAGTAGAGGGGCTGGTCCCAACGTGGATAATAGTAGAGGTGACAAATATTATTAATGGAGGGAGGAGGAAGGAGGGCCATGGAGGATGAGGGGGAAGGGGTCATGGAAGATTGGGGAAGGGGGCATGCAGGAGGGGGGAAAGGGAGGGGCATGGAGCGGCAGGGGGAGAGTTAATGACATATGAGGATTAGCAATATCTGTAACAACAGTTGGCCATAACCTCAAGAAGGTGTCACTTCTATTCTCCCCCTTCCCCAGTGAGACCCCCCCCCCCCATCCCAAGCCACCCACTGGGAAACACCTCCCCCCTCCCCCCCACCCTGGGAGTCAACTCCCCCTCCCGTTGCCTAATGCGTTACTTTCCACGTGACAAACAGGCGACAGCTGAAGGCATTGGCAGCTGTTGACTGCCAGCTGATGTTCTAACAGAGCGAGGGAGCCCCAGGGGTGTTTGACGCCAGGTTGGGAGTCCCAGGGGTGTTTGACGCTGGGTTGGGAACCCCAGGGGTGTTTGACGCCAGGTTGGGAGTCCCAGGGGTGTTTGACGCTGGGTTGGGAACCCCAGGGGTGTTTGACGCCAGGTTGGGAGTCCCAGGGGTGTTTGACGCTGGGTTGGGAGCCCCAGGGGTGTTTGACGCCAGGTTGGGAGTCCCAGGGGTGTTTGACGCCAGGTTGGGAGTCCCAGGGGTGTTTGACGCTGGGTTGGGAACCCCAGGGGTGTTTGACGATTGGTTCTATGTTAATGAAACAAAATTGAAGATTAGTTTCCCTTAATCCTGAGAATGGCACAAATTTGCTGTTCCAGGAGCAAATCGGCCGAGCGGACAGCACGCTGGACTTGTGATCCTGTGGTCCTGGGTTCGATCCCAGGCGCCGGCGAGAAACATTGGGCAGAGTTTCTTTCACCCTATGCCCCTGTTACCTAGCAGTAAAATAGGTACCTGAGTGTTAGTCAGCTGTCACGGGCTGCTTCCTGGGGGTGGAGGCCTGGTCGAGGACCGGGCCGCGGGGACACTAAAGCCCCGAAATCATCTCAAGATAACCTCGAGATAACCAGGAAGTTAAGAATTAATATTATTGATTACAATGTTATAAATGTTAGTTCTTATTATTGATGCACAATAATTTTCTATAGTGTTCAGATTAGTTAATTTATTCGAAGACAATTAAGGTAAAGTCCAATGTTCTTGTACTATGCTGCTGGGCTAGTTATATTGGAGCCTAGGAGACGAGAGAGAGAGAGAGAGAGAGAGAGAGACAGAGAGAGAGAGAGAGAGAGAGAGAGAGAGACAGAGAGAGAGAGAGAGAGAGAGAGAGAGAGAGAGACAGAGAGAGAGAGAGAGAGAGAGAGAGAGACAGAGACAGAGAGAGAGACAGAGAGAGAGACAGAGAGAGAGAGAGAGACAGAGACAGAGAGAGAGACAGAGAGAGAGACAGAGAGAGAGAGAGAGAGAGAGACAGAGACAGAGAGAGAGACAGAGAGAGAGACAGAGAGAGAGAGAGAGAGAGAGACAGAGACAGAGAGAGAGAGAGAGAGAGACAGAGAGAGAGACAGAGAGAGAGAGAGAGAGAGAGAGAGAGAGAGAGAGAGAGAGAGAGAGAGAGCGAGAGAGAGAGAGAGAGAGAGAGAGAGAGACAGAGACAGAGAGAGAGACAGAGAGAGAGACAGAGAGAGAGAGAGAGAGAGAGAGAGACAGAGACAGAGAGAGAGAGAGAGAGAGACAGAGAGAGAGACAGAGAGAGAGAGAGAGAGAGAGAGAGAGAGAGAGAGAGAGAGAGAGAGAGAGAGAGAGAGAGAGAGAGAGAGAGAGAGAGAGAGAGAGAGAGAGAGAGAGAGAGAGAGAGAGAGAGAGAGAGAGAGAGACAGAGAGAGAGAGAGAGAGACAGACAGACAGAGAGACAGAGAGAGAGAGAGAGAGACAGACAGACAGAGAGACAGAGAGAGAGAGAGAGAGAGAGAGAGAGAGAGAGAGAGAGAGAGAGAGAGAGAGAGAGAGAGAGAGAGAGAGAGAGTGAGTGAGTGAGTGAGTGAATGTGTGTGTGTGTGTGTGTGTGTGTGTGTGTGTGTGTGTGTGTGTGTGTGTGTGTGTGTGTGTGTGTGTGTGTGTGTGTGTGTGTGTACTCACCTAGTTGTACTCACCTAGTTGTGTCTGCAGGATCGAGCATTGACTCTTGGATCCCGCCTTTCGAGCATCGGTTGTTTACAGCAATGACTCCTGTCCCATTTCCCTATCATACCTGGTTTTAAAATTATGAATAGTATTTGCTTCCACAACCTGTTCCTGAAGTGCATTCCATTTTCCCACAACTCTCACGCTAAAAGAAAACTTCCT
Source organism: Procambarus clarkii (assembly GCF_040958095.1). Classification (NCBI taxonomy): domain Eukaryota; kingdom Metazoa; phylum Arthropoda; class Malacostraca; order Decapoda; family Cambaridae; genus Procambarus; species Procambarus clarkii. Next base: position 6,586,595 of record NC_091235.1, read on the forward strand.
AACATCTCTGTGACTCATCTGAGTTTCCAGCTTCCACCCATGTCCCCTCGTTCTGTTACTATTCCGTGTGAACATTTCGTCTATGTCCAATCTGTGTGTGTGAGAGTGAGTGAGTGAGTGAGTGAGTGAGTGAGTGAGTGAGTGAGTGAGTGAGTGAGTGAGTGAGTGAGTGAGTGAGTGAGTGAGTGAGTATATACCTGAGAGATACTAGAGGGGCCAGGTCCCAATAGTGAACAGTAAAATAACACCATACTGGAGCGAGAGAGTCATGGTGGGAAATGCAGAACCGGCCCAGTGAAGAACAGAGGTGCCATAGGCATAGAGAACACTAGATGAACATCTGAGGCCTACGGCTGTTCCTCTCGACTAAAAAAAAAATGTCGCTGGAACAAAAGTGGAAGTTTTCAAGTAATAATTAGATACGTTCCTGCAGGAAGAGTCGGATCAACGGGGTTGTAGTGGATATGCAGCCCGTTTTCGCCAGCGTCCCCAACGTCAAGAAACTGTCGTACTAAGGCCACCTTATCCTAACCTACCAGAGAACCCACCAACAGAAAACGGGACAGTACGTCAATTTCGCCAGCCGCTTCCATTTTCTAGTACGACAGTTTTTTGCCTCGTGTACTGCATACGTCAAAAAAACGAGGTGCTATAACGAGGACAGGTTCAGGTATGACACAGAGGGTATACCTCTCTCTCTCTCAAGTATCCCTACACAGTATACCTATTACCAGCTCCTCGACCGTGGAAATAAGAAACCCTAAATTAATATTGCAACAATTCAACTGAACCTGAACCTGGAAAACAGAAGAGTAAGGGGAGACATGATCACCACCTACAAAATTCTCAGGGGAATTGAAAGGGTGGACAAAGACAAACTCTTCAGCACGGGTGGGACACGTGATGTGGTGGAGGCTGACTCCATACACAGTTTCAAGTGTAGATATGATAGAGCCCAGTAGGCTCAGGAATCTGTACACCAGTTGATTGACGGTTGAGAGGCGGGACCAAAGAGACGAAGCTCAACCCCCGCAAGCACAACTAGGTGAGTACAACTAGGAGAGTACACACACGCCGTAAAATTAGCATTAGCTGATCGACCACAACAAATTAATCATTCTTTAGGCGTGAGGGAGGGAGGGAGGGTCAGGGAGGAAATGGATTAGGGGAGAAGTCATGCAGGTCGGGGAGGAATGTAGAGTACCTAAGGGGAGGGGCGGGGAAGGAGTGAGGGAGGCAGGGATAGGGGAACGGGCGTGGCCAGGGGAAGGGGAGGGGTGGCAGGTTTTTTTTTTCTACCACAGACGTGGCCACACATTTACAATGCTAACTAGCATATATACATTTTATTATGTGGCAGGTGGTGGCAGTAATTCGTCTCTGATTACACAATTATCCTGAGATTCAGCGTAGTTTCTGTAACGAGTTTTGTTAACACTACTGCTACTTCCTGTACTGCTACTTCCTGTACTGCTACTTCCTGTACCACAACTGCAGAATGTGGTACAGGTAGATAGAGCCCAGTACGCTCAGGACTACTAAGGACAGGACTCGGGACTGCAGAAGTAAATGCAGAATAGAACCAGTAAAGAGCAGAGGTGCCATAGGCACAATCAGAGAACACTGTATAAACATCAGAGGTCCGCGGTTGTTCAACATCCTCCCAGCGAGTATAAGAAATATTGCCGGAACAACCGTGGACATCTTCTAGAGGAAACTAGATTGTTACATCTTCAGAGGAAACTAGATTGTTTCCTCCAAGGAGTGCCGGACCAACCGGGCTGTGGTGGGTATGTGGGCCTGTGGGCCGCTCCAAGCAACAGACTGGTGGACCAAACTCTCACAAGTCAAGCCTGGCCTCGGGCCGGGCTTGGGGAGTAGAAGAACTCCCAGAACCCCATCAACCAGGTACCAACCAGGTACAACTACAGGTACCTGCATAATTCTCTCAACATACATCAAATTCACATGTAATCATCGCGCGACTTCAATGAGGGAGCTTTGCAACAAATACATGATCAAAATGAGCTAATCAGCAGAGAGAATGTCTGTCCGTCTGTCCGCTTGTCTGTCAAAGGTTGGAGGCCTGACGCTTGGGACTAGCTTCACTCAACGTTTCAAGATGACACATGGGTAGTGTGTGATTGTCATAGGCTGCCTCACTTTAAAAAATACATTGGGGATTTGTTTTCCCACACCAGGAAAATGATAGAATGGATTATGAGAACGTTCGCATCCACAGCAATGCTAATACTATTTAAATCACTGGTGATGTCCCGTCTTGAGTATTGCTCGGTACTCACTTCCTCCCTTTCAGAGCAGGAGAGATCTCTGAATTAGAGGGAATACAGAGAACATATACGGCACGCATTGAAACGATAAAATATCTAAATTATTGAGACCGTCTCAAAGGTCTCAAAATGTACTCTCTGGGAAGGAGACGAGAGAGGTATTAAATAATATATACGTGGAAAATACTGGATGGCCAGAATCCAAATTTGCACAGTAGAATAACAACATACTGGAGCGAAAGATATGGAAGGAAATGCAGAAAAGAACCAGTTAGGAACAGAGGTGCCATAGGCACAATCAGAAAACACTGTCTTAAAATCAGAGGTCCACAGCTGTTCAACACTCTCCCAGTAAGCACTAGAAATATTGCCGGAACAAAGGTGGATGTCTTCAAGAGGCCTTAGACAAGGTCTTGTCAGTTACCCCTATAATGGGAGGCGCCTTTCACCAGTTACCCCAATTATGGGACCCGACTGTCCCATTATATATAGAATGGTTAATACAATTACAACAGAATTACATTCCCCGCTGTTAAGAGATTCATATCGTGATTCAACCTCCTTTTAACTAACACGAACGCCAAGTCACCACCTTAAATAGAGTTGAAAACTGTCCACTCATCTTAAGTAGTGTCTTACGATTCAGATAGGACCTGACACCTCTCCCACACCTCTCCCACACCCAGTCGGGGAGGCGGCAGCGGAAAGGTTACAGAGGTACATAATAGACTCCTCAGGAACATCGTTTATGAGCTAGTTACCTAATTTATTAACATAAATCAGCAGTAACATTGATATGTTGTCAAACTAACATCACTTTAGTATTCAAAACATAACAGAAAAATATTTATAATCTGCAGTTATGGTGTCCTGCAGTTAACTACCCTGCCAACCACATAAACACACTACAAATAACACAAAGTTAAGCCCTGAGGCATCTCAGAGATGAACAAGTCAACACGAGGGAAGAACCTAGCAGTAAATAGGTACCTGGGAGTTAGACAGCTGCTACGGGCTGCTTCCTGGGGGTGTATAACAAAAAGAAAGCCTGGTCGAGGACCGGGCCGCGGGGACACTAAGCCCCGAAATCACCTCAATATAACCTTTCAAGATAACCTCAAGATAACCTCAAGATAAGTTCCACACCAAACTGGAACACCTAACTAGAGAGAATTATACAAGTCATCGCGACCTTTGACGTTAGTGATGCGAGACCCAACACCTTCAGCTTGCCACCAGGAATACATTATTTTGTGCTTGCAACCGACCACACAGTGTTGCATGCAGGCCAACGTGTCCTTTGCATGCTAAATGCGGGCTGCTGTGAGCGACAGCCTTGCTGATCAAGTTGTTCCCAGATAAACCTGGTCCCAGCTGGGTTGCGAGGGACAAGAGGTCTCTAGAAACCAATCACGGGTAAATTACAAGTTATAAACGCTTCCAATCTCTGCAAACTAAAGACAAATGTGACAATGGTAAAAAAAGGTGTTGTAAAACCTGCATTACTTTAAAACCCGCAGTATACTGTGTTGCTAACCTGCCTTATCTTGAGGTTATCTTGTGATGAGTTCGGGGCTTAGCGTCCCCGCGGCCCGGTCATCGACCAGGCCTCCTGCTTGGTGGTCTGGTCCAATCAGGCTTTTGAATCACAACCTGGATGATCAGGTATCCTTGGGCTGGCCTCCACACACACACACACACACACACACACACACACACACACACACACACACACACACACACACACACACACACACACACATTGCGGGACCAAAGAGCCAAAGTTCAACCCCCGTAAGCACAATTAGGTGAGTACACACACACACACACACACACACACACACACACACACACACACACACACACACACACACACACACACACACACAGCACTGGCCGTATCATCTAGTTCCCAGAACACTAAAGAACTCCACGGGTACAGGAGAATAATGTTCTATGGACTGTTCTTCAAACACTAATTATAAGCATCAACACATACCAGGAACCATAAATAATCAGCTGCTCGCTGACACACACACACACACACACACTGTGTGTGTGTGTGATATCTGATCAGATTGGATTTATTTACTTTGGGGTTCTGACTCTCTCGGGTACGACACGGCTTGTATAGTACGTGCTATACGTGCACGTGTATAGTACGTGCTTGTATACATGCTCTAGTACGTGTCTTCCTCCTGACGTGATCACCTCAGAACCCAATTTTCCCAGATACTTCTTGGCGCCATGCCCCCCATGTCTAGGGTGTGACCCCTATGTCAGCAGCGTTGCTCTAATGCTTCAGTCGCCTATATTGAGCACCGTGCGGCTGGCAGCACCACTCACAAGACAATCGTCCTTGAGAATCGCTCAAGGAATCGTCCAAGACGTTAAAAATGTGTTCTATTAGTGAAGAGCAAAAACATCGCAAAATTGACGTTTCCTGAGCATCGGGATTGATAAGTGATCTGGCTTTCTTGATTCATGCGTCTCTGGTTAGACAAAACCGTTGCATTCTTTACGGAGTCTCGCGTCATACAGGTCTGCGTTCAATTCCCGATCGTCTAAATGGTTGGGGACCATTCCTTTCCCTCCGTCCCATCCCAAATCCTTATCCTGACCCCTTGTAAGCGCTATATAGTCGTAATGGCTTGGCGCTTTCTCCCTGATAATTCCATTCCTGCCAGTGGCCCGGGCCATGTGCTCCCGTATGGGCCACGGGCCTGAGGGTCATGGGAAGTACAGAAACGTCTGTTCATAAACGGTTAAGAGGCGGGACCAAAGAGCTGAATGTCAACCCCCGCAAGCACAATTAGGTGAGTAAATAACCACAGCGGCGTTTGCAACAGGAGGCGGACATGGTGGAACGGATATGGGCAGGGGGGAGGGGGGGTCAGCGTCCCCTATGGGAAGGGGAGTACGTGTCTTCCATGTGGAAGGGAAGGGGGGGAGCGTATCCATCATGGTTTTCTATTCAAATTACAGACGCTGAGGATTAAATTAGATACTCTGCAACTGTTATGGATTATTGGTCATTAGAGAGGGAGGGAAAGAGAGAATGGAGAGAGAGGGAGAGACTAGGGAGGGAGGGAGGGAGGGAGGGAGAGAATGAAGAGAGAGAGGGAGATAGAATGGAAAGAGAGGGAGAGAGAATGAAGAGAGGGAGAGAGAATATAGAGAGAGGAAGAGAGAAGGGGGAAAGGGAGAGAGAGAGAGAGAAGAGAGAGAGAAGGTAGGGGAAGAAAAAGGAAGGAAGTAGAAATAGATGGAAGGAGAAATTGAATTGAAATTGAAATAAGTTTATTGAGGTAAAATACACACAAAGGGATGAGGTAGCTCAAGCTATTCTCACCCCATTCAGTACAACGTGTTAATATATACATAGACACACATCACAAACAATAAACATATTACCAAACATTCTGAGAGGTAAAAATATACATTTCCACCTTCACAAGTAGTATGGTATCAGACGTACACACAAATACTTTTATGACCTAGGTATACTGTATAGACAATTTGCAAGACACCTGCAGATAATTCAACAAAATATTACAATCTTGGTGCAAAATTCTTATATCTCTCAAGAATATCATCAACCTTTCCGTTGTGACACATCCAGGCTATTTGTTCAGGAACAGTCCTTATCTCAGTGTTTCTATATACATTAATCAACGGACAATCAAGAATGGGCAAGGGTGTGAGACCTTAACATACCACATAGTTTACACTTCGTGTCATTATCATGAACATCTATCCCATATTCCCAGTAATATTTGTACCCAAGCCTGAGCCGCATGTACACAGAGTCACTCCAAGCATTTCTCCTTTTACCATAAGTGAAATGGGTGTTTTGACTCACATACATGTAGTGTTGCATGGTTTGACTTCTCTCATACATAATCTCTCTCCTCTCCACTCCCGCCTGTGCCTGAATATTTCTGATTTTGCTTCTTATTTGTCTCATTGTGAATTCACATTCAATGTCAACTTGTGGTTTTGATGTGGCACGTTTGGCCAAGTCATCCGCCACCTCGTTGAGCACTATTCCAACATGAGATGGAATCCACATGAATTTCACACTATAACCTTTCAGCTGTATCTCAGCTATTCTTCTCTTACAATCCTCAACTATAGACATGAAGACTGGGTTTCGACTGTTTAAGGACTCCAGTGCTCCTCGGCTATCGACAAATACAAAAACATTTTTGTCGTCATGACGTACTTCCTCCAAACACGCCAGAATGGCCTGCAGTTCAGCTTGTGTGGATGACATATAATTACTAAGCCGGAGTTCAATTATCCTGTCCACAGTCCCAAACTCCGTATAATCCCTTATTAGGACACCACACCCTGCCCTGCCATCCTCCGCCACCGACCCGTCGCAATATACATGTAAACTGTTGCCTCTTGGTAACCGAGATATCATGCTTCCATACAAACACCGTATGGAAGGAGAGAGGGCTTGTAGGAGAATAATCAGAAGCGACCAGTTACCCCACAAACATAAACAAAGCCTCCCACCCTCCCCTCCCTGGGCGAGTAGGCTCCAATACCTGAGAACAGTACCTACCCCCTCTACGTCATCACCGTCATTCTGTAAACACATTCAACCCACTCACCGAAAGTCAGATATATTGTTGTATATATGGTGTGCACGGACTGTGTTACGTCACAATATTCATGCCGGACCAGGCATAAATATTGTGGACTTGACTGGGTTGCTAAACCAATTGTCGGGTCAGTAACCTATTTGTTTTCATAGGGTAAACTAGTAGGGTGAAGCTCTAAGCCTGATAATATGATTCAGAATGAGAGAGAATGGGGAACTGGTCAACACAATGAAAAATGACTATACTTCTTAGGACCTGAAATACCGAATTTCACATTCACCATAACACCAACTAAGATACCAGATGTGTATAATATTTTGAGACTAAGACAACTAATGGTCATTAAACACTGATCTCAAGACTGCTTAGTGATGAACGATTTTTGTTTTGTGCCCCCCCCCCCCACTTATGAGAAAATGATCATCCTAACATTGTCTGAAGAAGGGAAACTTTGGACAACAGTCCCTCAATGGCGGGCTTTTTTTACGGGTGATGAAAGAAAACGGAGCGGAGCGGGTAATGTGTAGGCGTTTACACGGGCAGACTATTTCATTCAGCAGAGTTGTTTGACCAATGATGATACCTGATCATCCAGGCTGTGATTCATACGTTAGGATGCGAACAGCCGCTTCCAACAGCCTGGTTGACCATTCTAGCAACGAGGAGGCCTGATTGCTGAAAGAAGGAATACAGAGAACATATATGGCATGCATAGACGCGATAAAGCACCTAAATTATTGGTATCGTCTCAAAGCTCTCCAAATGTACTCACTAGAAAGGAGACGAGAGAGATATCAAATAATATACACGTAGAAAATACTGGAGGGCCAGGTCCCTGATCTGCACAGTAAAATAACAAATATACTGGAGTGAACGATATGGGAGAAAATGCAGAATAGAACCAGTGAAGAGCAGAGGTGCCATAGGCACAATCAGAGAACACTGTATAAACATCAGAGGTCCGCGGTTGTTCAACATCCTTCCAGCAAGCAAAAGACATATTGCCGGAACAACCGTGGACATCTTCAAGAGGAAACTAGATAGTTTTCTTCAAGGAGTGCCGGACCAACCAGGCTGTGGTGGGTATGTGGGCCTGCGAGCCGCTCCAAGCAACAACCTAGTGGACCAAGCTTTCACAAGTCAAGCCTGGCCTCGGGCCGGGCTTGGGGAGTAGAACAACTCCCAGAACAGAGCCGCAGGGACGCTAAGCCCGGAAATCATCTTAAGGTAACCTCCAGGTAAGGTTACACGTAATGGTAAAATTAAATAAGGTTCCTCAAAGCTTGTGGTGAAAAATATAATTCAAGCGTCAGGCATCAGTACGTGAGACTTGATCACTGATTCCAGTAGTACCTCTTTGAGAGTCTTTGAGACGCCGGACTCAACATATCCTGGTGGTGAGTTATGGGGTCGTCCAGCGGCGGTCTTGGAGAGACAAAGGGTCGTACACCAGCGGTACGACTATGGAGGTAGCCACAAGACCTCCGGCCTCCGCCCAGCGATGAAAGAGGCCGCGTGCCGAAGACTCTCCACCGGGGATCAGCGCTGCGTTTTGCGGTGGGTGGAGGGCTGCAGGGGTGTCTGGGGCTGGTTATAGTGGGGTTGGGGTCAGTGGGAGGTGGGTTGGGGTCAGTGGGAGGTGGGTTGGGGTCAGTGGGAGGTGGGTTGGGGTCAGTGGGAGGTGGGTTGGGGTCAATGGGAGGTGGGTTGGGGTCAGTGGGAGGTGGGTTAGGGTCGGTGGGAGGTGGGTTGGGGTCAGTGGGAGGTGGGTTGGGGTCAGTGGGAGGTGGGTTGGGGTCAGTGGGAGGTGGGTTGGGGTCAGTGGGAGGTGGGTTGGGGTCAGTGGGAGGTGGGTTGGGGTCGGTGGGAGGTGGGTTGGGGTCGGTGGGAGGTGGGTTGGGGTCGGTGGGAGGTGGGTTGGGGTCGGTGGGTTTAAAGGTTAAGGTGGGTGGGGGAGGGATGCATTGTAGGAGTGTTGTTACCTTCGCGCACGAAGAAAAAAAGTGAACGCAAAAACACCATCTACCCAAAAATGTGGCCCTTGCAACGAGGAGCAGCTACACTTATACTTAAGGCTCCAGAGTGTACATACAAGAGTTCTCCACAGCATATGCACACACCCACATATGTTGAAATATATGTATGTGAAGAACCTTATCTTGCGGTTACCATGCGATGATTTCGGGGCTCAACGTCCCCGCGGCCCGGTCCTCGACCAGGAATCCTTGTTGCTGGACTGGTCAACCAGGCTGTGACTCATACGTCAGGCTGCGAGCAGCCGCGTCCAACAGCCTGGTTGATCATGTAGCCTTTGGAGGTGCTTATCGAGTTCTCTCTTGAACACTGTGAGGGGTCGGCCAGTTATGTCCCTTATGTGTAGTGGAAGCGTGTTGAACAGTCTCGGGCCTCTGATGTTGATAGTTCTCTCTCAGAGTACCTGTTGCACCTCTGCTCTTCAACGGGGGTATTCTGCACATCCTGCCATGCCTTCTGGTCTCATGTGATGTTATTTCTGTGTGCAGGTTTGGGACCAGCCCTTCTACTATTTTCCACATGTAGATTATTATGTATCTCTCCCGTCTGCGCTCAAGAGAATATACATTTAGGTATATTAGTCGGTCCCAATAGTTTAGATGTTTTACTGAGTGGATTCTAGCAGTAAAGGATCTCTGCACGCTCTCCAGGCCAGCAATTTCTCCAGCTTTGAAAGGGGCTGTCATTGTGCAGCAGTACTCCACTCTAGAGAGCACTAGCGTCTTGAAGAGTATCATCATTGGTATAGATAGCATCTCTAGTGTGAAAACTTCTTGTTATCCAACCTGTCATTTTTCTTGCAGTTGTGACGGCTACTTTACTGTGTTCCTTAAGGGTAACCATGTCCAACACTTACCATACAGCAGCCACCCAGCAAGAAAACACACACATCGTGTCAGTAAGGCAACTACCACGAGTCCTGGTCGAGGACCGGGCCGCGGGGACGTTGAGCCCCGAAATCATCGCGAGGTAAGATAAGGCGGACAGCCCGCCTGCTATCATAACATCGTGTCAGCAAGGTGGACAGCCCGCCTGCTATCATAACATCGTGTCAGTAAGGCGGACAGCCCGCCTGCTATCATAACATCGTGTCAGTAAGGCGGACAGCCCGCCTGCTATCATAACATCGTGTCAGCAAGGCGGACAGCCCGCCTGCTATCATAACATCGTGTCAGTAAGGCGGACAGCCCGCCTGCTATCATAACATCGTGTCAGCAAGGCGGACAGCCCGCCTGCTATCGTAACATCGTGTCAGTAAGGCGGACAGCCCGCCTGCTACCATAACATCGTGTCAGTAAGGCGGACAGCCCGCCTGCTATCATAACATCGTGTCAGTAAGGCGGACAGCCCGCCTGCTATCGTAACATCGTGTCAGTAAGGCGGACAGCCCGCCTGCTATCGTAACATCGTGTCAGTAAGGCGGACAGCCCGCCTGCTATCGTAACATCGTGTCAGTAAGGCGGACAGCCCGCCTGCTATCATAACATCGTGTCAGTAAGGCGGACAGCCCGCCTGCTTCCATAACATCGTGTCAGTAAGGCGGGCAGCCCGCCTGCTATCATAACATCGTGTCAGTAAGGCGGACAGCCCGCCTGCTACCATAACATCGTGTCAGTAAGGCGGACAGCCCGCCTGCTATCATAACATCGTGTCAGTAAGGCGGACAGCCCGCCTGCTATCATAACATCGTGTCAGTAAGGTCAGTAAGGCGGACAGCCCGCCTGCTATCATAACATCGTGTCAGCAAGGCGGACAGCCCGCCTGCTATCATAACATCGTGTCAGTAAGGCGGACAGCCCGCCTGCTATCATAACATCGTGTCAGTAAGGCGGACAGCCCGCCTGCTATCATAACATCGTGTCAGCAAGGCGGACAGCCCGCCTGCTATCATAACATCGTGTCAGTAAGGCGGACAGCCCGCCTGCTATCATAACATCGTGTCAGTAAGGCGGACAGCCCGCCTGCTATCATAACATCGTGTCAGCAAGGCGGACAGCCCGCCTGCTATCATAACATCGTGTCAGTAAGGCGGACAGCCCGCCTGCTATCATAACATCGTGTCAGTAAGGCGGACAGCCCGCCTGCTATCATAACATCGTGTCAGCAAGGCGGACAGCCCGCCTGCTATCATAACTCATTCTTAATTCCACTAATTCCACATTTCTAAAACTTTCCATACGAGGTTCCCTCCAAATGCGGCTTGTATGTAGAGGCTGCCAAAGGTAACGCTGGCCAGGGAGACCTAACTTAATGACCCGGTGGCCTGACACAGGACTCCGGGGCCCTGACACAGGACTCCGGGGCCCTGACACAGGACTCCGGGGCCCTGACACAGGACTCCGGGGCCCTGACACAGGACTCCGGGGCCCTGACACAGGACTCCGGGGCCCTGACACAGGACTCCGGGGCCCTGACACAGGACTCCGGGGCCCTGACACAGGACTCCGGGGCCACTTGAACCCGTCAGCTAGAAGAGAGGGGCGAGGTCACCTGAGGCAGGCGCAGCAGGGAGGGCCAGGCAGTGAGGGGGAGGTCTGGTGTATGTGTGGTGGCCCATTACCCCTTAGTGCCGGACGGCTTGAAGTGGATGGAACAGGACGAGGAGCGAGGGAGGAGGAGGAGAGGACCACACTCAAGGTGGTCCTCAAATCCTTAAGCACGATGCAAGATCCTTATTATGTGTAAACTTCCTAGCCATGCTTCGTGAGGATAGCCTTAAAGGTCCTTTAGCTGTGGATAGGATTTCTCCGTGTGGCTGCCTCTCTATCCTCCAAGGGTCGTAGCTCCGTAGGGAAGGGGGGGGGAAGGGGGTGGGGGAACTCGTGGGGGGATCATAAATCTTGAAGCAGCATGGAGAAGGTATAGCTTTCTTGTGGTGTTCCTTAACGGTCAGCGTCGTCTGGCCGCGCTGCAGGAGGCTATGGTCGAGTAGGGTCTAGGACATGGTCATAGTATGCACCGTCTACGTCACTGTTATTCTATAAATAAACCCGACCTATCCTAACCCGTCCTGACCCAATCTATCCTAACCCGTCCTAAACCAACCTATGCTAACCCGTCCCAACCTGGCCTAACTTCTAGCCGAACGTAACCTAACCTAACCCCCCCAAAAGATGTACAATATGATGGTGTACGTAGGGTGTGTGTTCCCCGAGCCCTCCTTGACGGGACAGAGGAGTGGGTGTTATACCGTTTTAAAGGCTCTTCAATGCCCAATAAACTCGCCCCTCGGGGCAAAATTTAAAAAAAAAATTTCAATCCCCTTTCCCTTCCCTTTATCGTCTAGTATGTTTGATATTCCTCTCCTCTCATCCCTCTGTCTCTTCTCTCTCTTTTCTCTCTCCCTTTTCTCTCTCTCTCTCTCTCTCTCTCTCTCTCTCTCTCTCTCTCTCTCTCTTCACTGGTCTCCGTTTTCCTTGCCAATGTTTTACCCACTACCTGGACTGATGCTCCTCCCTCCTACTTCGCTCCGCCCAAACAAATTGCGCGTTCTTGGTCCCATTGTCAGCGAAGCGTGAGGGTCTACCCTCCCAAATACCCTCAACCATTCCCTCCCATCCCCCATGTCCCACCCCTGTCTATGTCACACCTCTCTCCCATGTCCCGCCACCCCCCCCCCCATTCCCAGGCGGCATTTTCAAGCCCTCGCTGCCCCAGATTTATGATATTACATCATCTACGAAATTAGCATTGCAAGATATAGAAAGGTTTCTGGAGCAGGACTGCGAGCAGCGGCGTCTAACAGCCTGGTTGATCAGACCACCAGGCTGGAGGTCTGGTCTGAGACCGGGCCGCGGGGACATCGATTCCCTTATTCATCACAAGGTAGACACAGGGTAGGTAGGTCGGCGTTCAATCCCCGACCGTCCCAGAAGTGATTGGGCACCATTCCTTTCTCCCCGTCCCATCCCAAATCCTGATCCCTTCCAAGTGCTATATAGTAGTAATGGCTTGGCGCTTCCCTGATAACTCCCTCCCTCCAGTGATCACTGTCCTTGCGGTCCCGGGTCCCGGGGCCCGGTCTCTACCAGGACGCCTGGTTGATAGGCGGTCTGATCAGTGAGACTGTTGTTGGCGTCCGGCGTAAAGGGAAAAAGAATGGGGATAAAATGACCTTACTCAGTACAGATACCCACAGCCTCTTATTCCGCTCCCTAAGGCCTCGTATCGTCTCTTGACCTGACACCACGGTTCGTATCCCACTCCTCGTTGACCACAAGCAACAAAATGAACAATTACAAGATACAGAACATGTAAATAGGTAGGAAAAACTATTCAAAATCGTATTGTGATCGCGGACGCCAGAGCCTGGTGCTGGGGGAGGCAGCAGGTATTTACGGAGGACAAATATCACGACAGGTTTACCCACTGGGTCAGGTGGACCTGCTCCAGCAGGTGGCGAGATGGAGCTGATGAAAGGGTTGAGATAGATGAGATTGAGGGGGATAGAGGTAGTCGCTGAGAGATGAGATGAAGATAGAGGGAGAGAGATGAGAGGATCAAACGAAAATGTTGAAGGAAAATACTTATAATCCTTTTACCTTTCCTTCCTTCCTTACCTAATCTCCTTACTCCTTCTCCATACAACCCTCTGGACCCTTCACTTCCATTTATTCTTCACCTTCCCTTTCCCTCCCTCCCCTTAATACATCTTACCTATTGCCTTGCCTTCATCTGCCGGTCATATTCCTACCTTTTGTTACACTCTTAATTGATCAAGAATCATCAAGTGTGTTTTCGTCGCCAGATTGACAGGCACTAGTCGTCTATTAATTTAAGAGAACCTGTAATGGTGGTTGTGGTTGTAGGTGAGGTGGTTGTGGTTGTAGGTGAGGTGGTTGTGGTTGTAGGTGAGGTGGTTGTGGTTGTAGGTGAGGTGGTTGTGGTTGTAGGTGAGGTGGTTGTGGTTGTAGGCGAGGTGGTTGTGGTTGTAGGTGAGGTGGTTGTGGTTTTAGGTGAGGTGGTTGTGGTTGTAGGTGAGGTGGTTGTGGTTGTAGGTGAGGTGGTTGTGGTTGTAGGTGAGGTGGTTGTGGTTGTAAGTGAGGTGGTTGTGGTTGTAGGTGAGGTGGTTGTGGTTGTGAGATGGTTGTGGTTGTAGGTGAGGTGGTTGTGGTTGTTGGTGAGGTGGTTGTGGTTGTAGGCGAGGTGGTTGTGGTTGTAGGCGAGGTGGTTGTGGTTGTAGGCGAGGTGGGTGTGGTTGTAGGCGAGGTGGTTGTGGTTGTCGGCGAGGTGGTTGTGGTTGTAGGCGAGGTGGTTGTAATATTAATAGTGCCTGAGTAATAAAAGGTGACTTTTCATGATCTTGTGTTACATGGTGATGATGGTGATGGTTGATTGGTGTTGAAGCAATGCTGGTAGTTGTAGTGATGGTGGATGATATAGTTGTGATGCTAGTAGTGGTAATTGTGGTGATGATAGTTGTGGGCAAGCCTAAGCCTCTCTCAGCCCAACTGGCACACCCGTGGTTGTAAATTGTTGTGCATTAGTATGATTATCCTTATACCAGGATGGAGTACCCTTGTGTTGGATATAGGTAATCTTATTTGCAATTCAGATTAGTGAAAGACATACGACATCTGGTTATGCAAGATGACACAGGTTATGCATCTCAGTTATGTGGCATGGGCGGATCGTAAGACTACCAGCTCTAAGGAGCTACTTTCTGGGTTCAAGTTCATGTTTATTGAGACAAAAAAGAAATACATCTCAAAGGGATAGAGTAGCTTAGGCTATTTCAACCCCCTACTTTTTTTCTTTCTTTCTACTTTCTGGGGGTGAAATAGTGGTAGACTTGGGTTGGATCAGGTCACCGTGACCTCACTAACAACAGTAGGAGTGTTATCCCCCCTTTTGCCTGTTCCCAATAACATCATGGGAACCTATGACTGGGCCAATCAGGTGATGCGTTTGAAGGTAGTAGCTGCATTCTGATTGGTGTTCTATGTAGAGAGATGGAAACGAGGTGTGGGTTCGTCCACCCACGTAACCCACACCAGGATCACTCTCAGGGAGGACATGAGGAACTTCGGATGTTCATCATGTTCATCATCGACACCCAACACAACAGACACCCAACACAACAGACACCCAACACCAACAACACAACAGACACCAACAACACAACAGACACCCAACACAAGAGAGACCCAACACCACCAACACAACAGACCCAACACCAACAACACAAGAGAGACCCAACACCAACAACACAAGAGAGACCCAACACCAACAACACAAGAGAGACCCAACACCAACAACACAAGAGAGACCCAACACCAACAACACAACAGACCCAACACCAACAACACAAGAGAGACCCAACACCAACAACACAACAGACCCAACACCAACAACACAAGAGAGACCCAACACCAACAACACAACAGACCCAACACCAACAACACAAGAGAGACCCAACACCAACAACACAACAGACCCAACACCACCACAACACAAGAGACCCAACACCACCACAACACAAGAGACCCAACACAACCACAACAAGGACCCACCATCAAGGGCCCCAACACCCCGTATCTTCACCAAATAAACACTAACCATACGGCTAAGCCCTTTCATCCATTACTTTTCAAGCCATTAAATCCTCCAGTGTAAATTCCATCAGATCTCTCGTGTGTTCAAGCGACCCTCCACTGAGGCTCTGGGGAAGGACTTCGGGGGTGGGAAGGGAGCCTTTGTGTGGGGCAAGAAAAGAGGGAACGAAGGGGGTGCGTGAGAGGAAGAACTGGATAGAAAACCTGGTTAAAAGAACCCCTTTTCCACCCCCTGTGTGGAAGGGGTTCTCGGGGAATCTAGAGAACCTCTTTCACACAGCCCCAGACTAGCCAAGGCCTGGCCGTCGACAAGGCGGGAAAAGGTGGGGCAGAAGGTTTAAAAATTTAATTAAATAGATGGAAATTTAATAGGATTTGGGTAGCCCTGAAGGATGCCCCTTTCCCCCCTCTCTTCCCTAAGGGATTGATTGATTGGTAAATAATTCCTTTGCCATCATGGCAACGAGATCACTGAAGCTGAATCAAAATCTAAACTCTTGGAGAGGTTTCAACAGGAAGTCATACCTGAAGGCTCCCGGCCCAAGATGACATCAGGCATATTCCAAGAACTCTGAGAGAACTCCTACACTCTCTCGAATCGCTAGAGTTGAGAAGGGGCGCCATAAGCCACTCTTAATTGTTCTGGATCGTTCATGTTGTCTGGCTTGTGAGATGAGACAAGGGAAGGAAGCCGGTCACTAGGGACACCTCACCAGCTCACCTGATGGAGACGCTGCTGGGGACCACCGCGAGAGACAGACATGACGTCTGACAACGGTGTGGATGAAGAAGACACACAGACGTGAACGAACAACTTGGGAGTATAACGAATGAGCGAGTCGGTCGGTTTCGGTCTCTGTCTCTCTCTCTCTCTTGCTTTCCTAACGTCTAGAAACTGTCGTACTAACGTGTCCTTAACCTAACCTACCAGAGGGCCCCCTGAAGAGAAAACTGGACGGTGTGTCAATTTCGCGAGCTAATACCATTTCCTAGTCAGCCCGACCTCATAAACAAAGGCCTAAAGGCCATTCTATCCACCCGCCAAACCCGCTGTTTACGAAAGAAAATCGGTTTACACACGACTCACAACTGATGACGTTCGAACACTTCAGGAACAAGTGGTTCACTGGTGACTTTTGTTCGAACCACAACGCTATAAATGCTTCACCCACGTACTACAAATACAAATAATCGCCAACAGAACCTAAACACCTAACCTAACCAATGCCTAAATATGCACAATATGCTAATCTATAACAATATTCCATTGTTATATATTACTTTATTTCCACGGAAGTGTGGATGATAATTTATATAATATTCATTTATATTTGGGAAAACTCCTATTTTGAATGAATAACATGTTAAAATTGATGAATGCGTCTTTGGGGTCGACCGCTGGATGGAATGGACTTGGTCTGAGGACGGGTTGTTCTAGTACAACAGTCATTCCTCTTTTCCTCTAGGGTGAAAAAGTCCAGTTCTCTCAGTCTTTCCTCATAGCTCAAGTCCTTCAGCTGAGGAACGAGTCTTATTCTATATATTTGGACTTTCTAGTTTCTCCTTGTCCGTCCTTTATCAGGTGATGGTTCCATGCTGGGGCTGCATACTGAACAGTTGGTCTCACCTCCGCTGTATATAGGGCCCCGAAAGCCTCCTTTTCCAAGTTTGTGAAGGATGTGTACTCACCTAGTTGTACTTACCTAGTTGTGCTTGCGGGGGTTGAGCTCTGGCTCTTTGGTCCCGCCTCTCAACCGTCAATCAACTGGTGTACAGATTCCTGAGCCTACTGGGCTCTATCATATCTACACTCTATACACATATCTACATGTGTGTGTGTGTGTACTCACATAGTTGTACTCACCTAGATGTGCTTGTCGGGGCTGAGTTCTGGATCTTTGGTCCCGCCTCTCAACCGTCAATCAACAGGTGTACAGATTCCTGAGCCTACTGGGCTCTATCATATCTACACTTTAAACTGTGTATGGAGTCAGCCTCCACCACATCACTGTCTAATGCATGCCATTTATTAACTACTCTGACACTGAAAAAGTTCTTTCTAACGTCCCGGTGGCTCATGTGGGTACTCATTTTCCACCTGTGTCCCCTCGTTCGCGCGTGCGCGCGCGCGCGTGCCTGTGTGTGTGTGTGTGTGTGTGTGTGTGTGTGTGTGTGTGTGTGTGTGTGTGTGTGTGTGTGTGTATGTGTGTGTGTGTGTGTGTGTGTGTACTCGCCTAATTGTGCTTGCGGGGGTTGAGCTCTGGCTCTTTGGTCCCCGTCTCGGTCCCGCCTGTGAGTGTGTGAGTGTGTGTGTGTGTGTGTGTGTGTGTGTGTGTGTGTGCGTGTGTGTGTGTGTGTGTGTGTGTGTGTGTGTGTGTGTGTGTGTGTGCGTGTGTGTGTGTGTGTGTGTGTGTGTGTGTGTGTGTGTGTGTGTGTGTGTGTGTGTGTGTGTAACTGCTGGCTGGGCCCAGAAACTGTAACTTCCGGGTCCCTATTTACTGCTAGATAAACACACACACGAAGTCAAAGGAAACGCCACCAATTCGTTTCTTCTTTGGTCGAGATTCGAACCCGGGAATTATGGCTGAGAATCGGAATCATTCATCAATTGACCTCTCCCTTTCATGGTAATATTTTCTGTCATTCCACTTTCTGTAATAATTCTGTTTTCATCCTTTCCTCTTTCACCTCTCTCTCTCTCTCACCCTCTCCCACCCCCCTCTCTCTCTCTCTCTCTCTCTCTCTCTCTCTCTCTCTCTCACCCTCTCCCGTCCCCCCTCTCATGTCCCCTCTGGGACACTTGACCCGGTGTCAGGTGTCCGAGACGGTCCTGGGACACTTACTCACGACCATAGTGTTCCCTGGCAGGTCATGATTTATTGTTCACAAAGGGGGGAGAGAGAGAGAGAGAGAGAGAGAGAGAGAGAGAGAGAGAGAGAGAGAGAGAGAGAGAGAGAGAGAGAGAGAGAGAGAGAGAGAGAGAGAGAGAGAGAGAGAGACCGACAGACAGACAGACAGACAGACAGACAGACAGACAGACAGACAGACAGACAGACAGACAGACAGAGATTGATTTACTATTTTAGTATTTGTATCTGCAGAATGGAGCTATTAGCTCTTGGACCCCCGCCTTTTTAACCAATTTATTTTTCCTCTATTATGTCTACTACATATATTGTACTTACTTACCTAGTTGTACTTACCTAGTTGTACTTACCTAGTTGTACTTACCTAGTTGTACTTACCTAGTTGTACTTACCTAGTTGTACTTATCTAGTTGTGCATGCGGGGGTTGAGCTCTGGCTCTTTGGTCCCGCCTCTCAACTGTAAATCAACTAATGTATATGTGTGTGTGTGTGTGTGTGTGGTTGTACATATTCACCTAGAGTTCAGTGCAGCCCCCCCCCCCTCGGTCCATGCGAGGGAGCTCCTATATAAATCCAGCCTCACTAGTTCCATACTTGTCTAAATCAAGTTTGAAACACACCAGCAATATATAAACCTATCACATTCATAGCCATTGTTTCGTGTTGTATGTTATCATTATATATTCAGCTTAACATTAATATTACCTATTTAAACCTATTTGTAAATCGAGCTTCCCCCCCCCCCCTTCCCCTCGTCACAGGGAAGGTCGGTAATCCCCCGGATTAACCTCGTTATCCTTCTCTTGACAAGTTCAAGTGAATTTGTGACCATTGTAGAGTACAGAGGCCAAAAGTGTACAGCATAATAGGGAATAACAAAGGTACACTGACGGTGAAAAAAAAATAATAACCATTCAATTACTACTTTTGGTTCTAGTAAAACTGCTATTTTCTTTTCTCAGTTTTGACAACCAGATTTTCTGTTGAGTTGTGAGGAGCTACTTAAGATCCCCAGCAAGGACATAGGTAAGTGGGTCTGACAACAGGTTGGCAGAGGAATAGGTTGTCAACCATCGTCACTGCGATAAATAGCATTACTAGCGTCCTGCGTGACAGTGAATACCAGCATTATCCTCACTTTAATAAGGCTTTATCAAAATCCTCAGATTAGGCAAAATTGTAATTAATTTTGTCAATAAATATGGTAATAATAATAATAATAACTAGCGCTAAAACTAGGCTTGAGAAATGCTTGGGGGAAGATGGGTTGAATCTGATGGGCACCGTACAGGATGGGTCAACAGATCCACTGTATCGACTCCTGTTTGTTTTGTTCCTATCAGAACACAAGATGCAATAGCCCATACCAAACTGATCCTGTGTACACCCAATCATTTTTTACGTTTATGTAATTGGCCAATCCCTCGACCCTACTCTGTTGGTGTTGTTTTAGATTCAGCTGCTTAGAACAAAATGTTCCAAGTAGCACGGGCTATGGTGAACCCGTAGTGGACTTACCTGGCACAGGAGATGTGAGCTCTCTCTCTCTAGGCCCTGACCCGCATGTTTTGTTAAGTGCTTCAAAACACAGAGAACGATTGGGCTCCGTCCCTACCCACTCGCACCAATACATCCAGCAGTGATTGGAGAATCTCGACGCCCTAACCAGTCGTGTACCTGGTAAAACGATGATCTTAAGATCGTAAAATAATCTGAAAGGTGGGAGAGTTCTTACCTTGTTGACAACCTACACACACACAAGACTTACGCTTACCTTAAGCTTACCTTAAGGTGGTTTCGAGGATCAATTTAGCTCATCAATGCTCTCATTCTACCTCATTAGGAATAGTCTTGAAGATGGGGAATTTATCTGCGTGTTCTCCTGTACAGTTACTCAGTGACAGGATGAACAACCCAGCGGGGTTTCTTCCTATTGGGGAGTGTTGTACATGCTGCTATGGCGGTGTGTTCACTCACAAGATGAGTGGCGCTGCCCAATACTGTCACTATGGCGGTGTGTTCACTCACAAGATGAGTGGCGCTGCCCAATACTGTCACTATGGCGGTGTGTCCACTCACAGGATGAGTGGCGCTGCCCAATACTGTCACTATGGCGGTGTGTCCACTCACAGGATGAGTGGCGCTGCCCAATACTGTCACTATGGCGGTGTGTCCACTCACAGGATGAGTGGCGCTGCCCAATACTGTCACTATGGCGGTGTGTCCACTCACAGGATGAGTGGCGCTGCCCAATACTGTCACTATGGCGGTGTGTCCACTCACAGGATGAGTGGCGCTGCCCAATACTGTCACTATGGCGGTGTGTCCACTCACAAGATGAGTGGCGCTGCCCAATACTGTCACTATGGCGGTGTGTCCACTCACAGGATGAGTGGCGCTGCCCAATACTGTCACTATGGCGGTGTGTCCACTCACAGGATGAGTGACGCTGCCCAATACTGTCACTATGGCGGTGTGTCCACTCACAAGATGAGTGGCGCTGCCCAATACTGTCACTATGGCGGTGTGTCCACTCACAAGATGAGTGGCGCTGCCCAATACTGTCACTATGGCGGTGTGTCCACTCACAGGATGAGTGGCGCTGCCCAATACTGTCACTATGGCGGTGTGTCCACTCACAAGATGAGTGGCGCTGCCCAATACTGTCACTATAGCGGTGTGTCCACTCACAGGATGAGTGGCGCTGCCCAATACTGTCACTATGGCAGTGTGTCCACTCACAGGATGAGTGACGCTGCCCAATACTGTCACTATGGCGGTGTGTCCACTCACAAGATGAGTGGCGCTGCCCAATACTGTCACTATGGCGGTGTGTCCACTCACAGGATGAGTGGCGCTGCCCAATACTGTCACTATGGCGGTGTGTCCACTCACAAGATGAGTGGCGCTGCCCAATACTGTCACTATGGCGGTGTGTCCACTCACAGGATGAGTGGCGCTGCCCAATACTGTCACTATGGCGGTGTGTCCACTCACAAGATGAGTGGCGCTGCCCAATACTGTCACTATGGCGGTGTGTCCACTCACAAGATGAGTGACGCTGCCCAATACTGTCACTATGGCGGTGTGTCCACTCACAAGATGAGTGGCGCTGCCCAATACTGTCACTATGGCGGTGTGTCCACTCACAGGATGAGTGGCGCTGCCCAATACTGTCACTATGGCGGTGTGTCCACTCACAAGATGAGTGGCGCTGCCCAATACTGTCACTATGGCGGTGTGTCCACTCACAAGATGAGTGACGCTGCCCAATACTGTCACTATGGCGGTGTGTCCACTCACAAGATGAGTGGCGCTGCCCAATACTGTCACTATGGCGGTGTGTCCACTCACAAGATGAGTGATGCTGCCCAATACTGTCACTATGGCGGTGTGTCCACTCACAGGATGAGTGGCGCTGCCCAATACTGTCACTATGGCGGTGTGTCCACTCACAGGATGAGTGGCGCTGCCCAATACTGTCACTATGGCGGTGTGTCCACTCACAGGATGAGTGGCGCTGCCCAATACTGTCACTATGGCGGTGTGTTCACTCACAAGATGAGTGGCGCTGCCCAATACTGTCACTATGGCGGTGTGTCCACTCACAAGATGAATGGCGCTGCCCAATACTGTCACTATGGCGGTGTGTCCACTCACAGGATGAGTGGCGCTGCCCAATACTGTCACTATGGCGGTGTGTCCACTCACAGGATGAGTGGCGCTGCCCAATACTGTCACTATGGCGGTGTGTCCACTCACAGGATGAGTGGCGCTGCCCAATACTGTCACTATGGCGGTGTGTCCACTCACAGGATGAGTGACGCTGCCCAATACTGTCACTATGGCGGTGTGTCCACTCACAGGATGAGTGGCGCTGCCCAATAAACTCGCCCCTCGGGGCAAAATTTAAATTTAAAAAAATCAACACTATTCACGGTGAAGTCACATTCCTACTTGGCACTGTGGATAATGACGTTTGATGATGAATCACCATCACCAACGTTGATGATGATGATTTGGCGTTACTCTTGGATACTGAGACCTCCGGGAAACTGGACCATTACAGTGGAATTTAGTTTTTTTTTGAGTTAATTTTAGTTAAATTTATTTTTTTAATTTAGTTAATTTTGTTTATAAATCGCGAGAAAGGCAGACAGAGTGAGACGCTTGTGTCTACCGAGTGATGGTTCCGGGAATCATTGCTCCCGCGGCCCGGTCTTTGACCAGCCTCTATGTTAGTGTTCCGGTCAAACAGGCTGTTTGGCGACGCTGCTCGCAGTCAGATGAATGAGCATAACGTTATTATCAGGAGAAATCGCAAAGCCATCAAGAAGGATAATGGTACAAGGATTTAGGCTGGAAAGGGAGGGAAGGAATGGTGCCCAACCACTTGGACGGTCAGGGATTGAACGCCGACCTGCATGAAGCGAGACCGTCGTTCTACCGTCCAGCCCAAGTAGATGGGCAAATGAATCATAGCCTGGTTGATCAGGTATATCTTAAAGATATTTATCATGTTCTCTTTTGTCACACCAGCAAAAATACCACAGGTACCATTCTGTATATTGCTCGAAATGATTAGCTACATCAAAGGGCAGGAGAGGAGTAGGAGACATGATCACGACATACAAAATCCTAAAGAAACGTTAAATGAGCCAGGACCGAATGTGGCGACACATTACAAAGATATGGACCAAAATCAGAAATGAATAAATATATTAATCGACTGATGGTAAAAGGCAAAAAGCAGGAGCTACAGACCGACTGTGTAAGTACAACTAAAGCACACACACACACACACACACACACACACACACACACACACACACACACACACACACACACACACACACACACACAAGACGAAGCTGGAAAAAGTCCAAAGGTATGCTACTAGACTAGTCCCAGAACTAAGAGGCATGAGTTATGAGGAAAGGCTGCGGGAAATGCACCTTACGACACTGGAAGACAGAAGAGTAAGGGGGGACATGATCACAACCTACAAAATCCTCAGGGGAATCGACCGGGTAAACAAGGATGAACTATTCAACACTGGTGGGACGCGAACAAGGGGACACAGGTGGAAGCTGAGTACCCAAATGAGCCACAGAGACGTTAGAAAGAACTTTTTCAGTGTCAGAGTAGTTAGTAAATGGAATGCATTAGGAAGTGATGTGGTGGAGGCTGACTTCATACACAGCTTCAAATGTAGATATGATAGAGCCCAATAGGCTCAGGAATCTGTACACCAGTTGATTGACGGTTGAGAGGCGGGACCAAAGAGCCAGAGCTCAACCCCCGCAAGCACAATTAGGTGAGTACAATTAGGTGAGTACACACACACACACACACACACACACACACACACACACACACACACACACACACACACACACACACACACACACACACACACAGATAGAATGCAGTGTTCCCACAGGACTATTATGTTATGAGGAAAGAGAGGGAAGGAAGAGGTGGGGGTGGTGTAGCTCTGCTGGTAAGACAAGGCTGGGATTTTGAGGAGATGGATATTCAGGGCTGCGAAGGTTTCAGTGACTACATAGCAGGTACTGTAACAAATGGAGGGAAAAAAATTATAGTCGCAGTCATATATAATCCACCACCAAATGACAGAAGACCTAGACAGGAATATGATAGAAACAACATGGCCACCATTAACATAATAGAAAGAGCAGCTTCTGTTGCTAGCAGGAATGGATCTGGACTACTAATTATGGGAGACTTCAACCATGGGAAGATAGATTGGAAGAACAGAGACCCGCATGGAGGACCAGAAACATGGAGAGCTAAGCTGCTGGACGTGGCAACAAGAAACTTTCTAAGCCAGCACACCAAAGAACCAACAAGAATGAGAGGAGAAGATGAACCAGCAATGCTTGATTTGATATTTACCCTAAATGAATGGGATATAAGGGAAGTTAAGATGGAAGCGCCCTTGGGAATGAGTGACCACAGTGTATTGAACTTTGAGTACCTGGTAGAGCTAGGACTTATCTCCCCCCAAAAAGAACTAGGAATCAAAAGGCTGGCATACCGAAAGGGGAATTATGAACAGATGAGAAGTTTCCTAAGTGAAATACCTTGGGACACAGACCTCAGAGACAAGTCTGTACAGGGTATGATGGACTATGTTACCCAAAAGTGTCAGGAGGCAGTAAACAGGTTCATCCCGGCCCAAAGGGAAAAATCCGAGAAGCAACAGAAGAATCCATGGTATAATAGGGCATGTATGGAAGCGAAGAAACTGAACAAAAAGGCGTGGAGGAACTTCCGGAATAACAGAACACCAGAAAGCAGAGAGAGATACCAGAGAACCAGGAATGAGTACGTCAGGGTGAGAAGAGAAGCGGAGAAAAATTTTGAAAATGATATAGCAAACAAAGCCAAGACCGAACCAAAGCTACTCCACAGTCACATCAGAAGGAAAACAACAGTGAAAGAACAGGTATTGAAACTTAGAACAGGCGAGGACAGGTATACAGAGAATGACAGAGAGGTGTGTGAGGAACTCAACAAGAGGTTCCAGGAGGTCTTCACAATAGAACAGGGTGAGGTCACTGTGCTAGGAGAAAGGGAGGTAAACCAGGCGGCCTTGGAGGAGTTCGAAATTACGAGAGAGGAGGTCAAGAGACACCTGCTGGATCTGGATGTTAGAAAGGCTGTTGGTCCAGATGGGATCTCACCATGGGTACTGAAAGAGTGTGCAGAGGCACTTTGCCTGCCACTCTCCATAGTGTATAGTAAGTCACTAGAGACGGGAGACCTACCAGAAATATGGAAGACGGCGAATGTGGTCCCAATATACAAAAAGGGCGACAGACAAGAGGCACTGAACTACAGGCCAGTGTCCTTGACTTGTATACCATGCAAGGTGATGGAGAAGATCGTGAGAAAAAACCTGGTAACACATCTGGAGAGAAGGGACTTCGTGACAAATCGCCAACATGGATTCAGGGAGGGTAAATCTTGCCTTACAGGCTTGATAGAATTCTACGATCAGGTGACACAGATTAAGCAAGAAAGAGAGGGCTGGGCGGACTGCATTTTCTTGGATTGTCGGAAAGCCTTTGACACAGTACCGCATAAGAGGCTGGTACATAAGCTGGAGAGACAGGCAGGTGTAGCTGGTAAGGTGCTCCAGTGGATAAGGGAGTATCTAAGCAATAGGAAGCAGAGAGTTACGGTGAGGGGTGAGACCTCCGATTGGCGTGAAGTCACTAGTGGAGTCCCACAGGGCTCTGTACTCGGTCCTATCTTGTTTCTGATATATGTAAATGATCTCCCGGAGGGTATCGATTCATTTCTCTCAATGTTTGCGGACGATGCTAAAATTATGAGAAGGATTAAAACAGAAGAGGACTGTTTGAGGCTTCAAGAAGACCTAGACAAGCTGAAGGAATGGTCGAACAAATGGTTGTTAGAGTTTAACCCAACCAAATGTAATGTAATGAAGATAGGTGTAGGGAGCAGGAGGCCAGATACAAGGTATCATCTGGGAGAGGAAATTCTTCAGGAGTCAGAGAAGGAAAAAGACTTGGGGGTTGATATCACGCCAGACCTGTCTCCTGCAGCACATATCAAGCGGATAACATCAGCGGCATATGCCAGGCTGGCCAACATACGAACGGCATTCAGAAACTTGTGTAAAGAATCATTCAGAACTTTGTATACCACATATGTCAGGCCAATCCTGGAGTATGCAGCCCCAGCATGGAGTCCATATCTAGTCAAGGATAAGACTAAACTGGAAAAGGTTCAAAGGTTTGCCACCAGACTAGTACCCGAGCTGAGAGGTATGAGCTACGAGGAGAGACTACGGGAATTAAACCTCACTTCGCTGGAAGACAGAAGAGTTAGGGGGGACATGATCACCACATTCAAGATTCTGAAGGGGATTGATAGGGTAGATAAAGACAGTCTATTTAACACAAGGGGAACACGCACAAGGGGACACAGGTGGAAACTGAGTGCCCAAATGAGCCACAGAGATATTAGAAAGAACTTTTTTAGTGTCAGAGTGGTTGACAAATGGAATGCATTAGGGGGTGATGTGGTGGAGGCTCACTCCATACACAGTTTCAAGTGTAGATATGACAGAGCCCGATAGGCTCATGAATCTGTACACCTGTTGATTGACGGTTGAGAGGCGGGACCAAAGAGCCAGAGCTCAACCCCCGCAAACACAACTAGGTGAGTACAACTAGGTGAGTACACACACACACAACCTGTAATCTCCAGCTTAGAGGTAAATGAGAAAAGGACTCCACCTTCAAGTTAGGCTGGACCAGGGAAGTAAATCCCACGAAGAATGTTCACTCTCTGGAGACCTAGCGTGACCAGAGGGTGGTGCTCGGGACGCTCCTTGGAGCTCACTCTCAGACACTCACACACGCCTTATTGCAACCTTGTAAACGTTAAGGTGTGCAAGGTTGCAGTGTTGCCTTCTTGGACAAAAATTATTTTCAGAGTTCGATCTACTTAGATTTTTTTTCTACGAACACAGTATATGAAGTATCGTTTATTGGAGTATACCTAGAGTATTGTTGGGGTATACTTTGAGTATTGGCGGAGTATACCAAGAGTATTGGTGGGGTATACCTAGAGTATTGTTGGGGTATACTTTGAGTATTGGCGGAGTATACCAAGAGTATTGTTGGAGCATACATAGAGTATTGGTGGAGTATACCTAGAGTAGTGATGGAGTATACCTAGAGTATTGTTGGGGTATACCTAGAGTATTGTTGGGGTATACCTAGAGTATTGTTGGGGTATACCTAGAGTATTGTTGGGGTATACCTAGAGTATTGTTGGAGTATACCTAGAGTATTGTTGGGGTATACCTAGAGTATTGTTGGGGTATACCTAGAGTATTGTTGGGGTATACCTAGAGTATTGTTGGGGTATACCTAGAGCATTGTTGGGGTATACCTAGAGTATTGTTGGGGTATACCTAGAGTATTGTTGGGTATACCTAGAGTATTGTTGGGTATACCTAGAGTATTGTTGGGGTATACTTTGAGTATTGTTGGGGTATACTTTGAGTATTGTTGGGGTATACTTTAAGCATTGTTGGAGTATACTTAGAGTATTGCTGGAGTATACCTAGAGTATTGGTGGAGTATACCAAGAGTATTGGTGGAGTATACCTAGAGTATTGGGAGTATTGGTGGAGTATACCAAGAGTATTGGTGGAGTATACCTAGATTATTGGTGGGGTATACCTAGAGTATTGGTGGAGTATACCTAGATATATAGGTAACAGGCGCATCAGAGTGAAAGAAACTCTGCCCATCAGTCTCCGCCGGGTCCGGGGATCGATCCCCGGACCCTAGAACTTCGAATCCCGAGTACTGTGATGTGTGTATGTGTTAGTGTAGTAGTGTAGTGTAGTGTAGTGTAGTGTAGTGTAGTGTAGTGTAGTGTAGTGTGGTGCAGGAGATGAGCGAGGGCTCCCCAGGAGCAATGTTCTTGTTCATGTTAGCACAAAGAGGAGAGAACAATGAGAAACCAAAAGACCTCAGCAGGTT
This sequence comes from Procambarus clarkii, assembly GCF_040958095.1. Taxonomy (NCBI): domain Eukaryota; kingdom Metazoa; phylum Arthropoda; class Malacostraca; order Decapoda; family Cambaridae; genus Procambarus; species Procambarus clarkii. The sequence goes on from NC_091235.1 coordinate 6,614,508, forward strand.
TACCCGTCAGTGGGGGACCCTCCCCGTCCCAGCGTCGTCAATAGACCTGTCCACTCCATGTAAGATCCTCCTCCCCCTCCCCCCAAGCGCCGTCAGTAAACCCATCTCCTTTCCTCGTCCTATTTCCTTCCCTATACGCCCCCCCCCCCCATTTGACAGTCGTATATCTATTAGAATCAATAAATAAATCTTAAACTGACGTCTGCCTGCTGTTTGAGGTCCAAGAGGTAGGGGCAAATGGCATTATATCTCGTCTTTCTGTCGTGTGCCGTCTCCCCTGTCTAGCCTGTCTCCCTGTCTCTTTACCTCGCCTTCTCTGGACAGACGGACAGTGCCCCTACACGTGGAGATAATCCCCCGTCTGATAGGCCTTGCTTTAAACACTGCAGTATGCTATAGTTAGCTATTGTCAAGTCAAACTTAATATATATAACATTAATAGTTATGTTTTAATAACATCTAAAATAGGATAGACTCGTTCCCAACTTTAAACCGTACAGATATAATATGATTTATATACGATGTGAGCTATAGGTACCTAGCTGTCTACCTACTTGGCAGCACTACCTACCTAGTTAGGTAGATATCTATACCTATATTCATTCATCAATTACGCATTTACCTTGAGAGTTCAAGTATGTTTATTGAGACAAGAAAAAAAATACATCTCAAAGGGATAGAGTAGCTTAGGCTATTTCTACCCCTTCCCCCCCCCCCTCTACCTTGAGGGAACTTGTCCTTATCGCGTTTAAGTTGCGATTCAACAAACTGTTTACGAAAGCCGATCGTCCCAAGAACGCCTCGTTAATCTAGGCCACCATAGAGGATTCCCAGCGTTACGTAAACCTTACATAGGTCAGGGATTCTCCATTACACAACCCGGAGCGGGAAATTTGTCGGAGAGTCCCTCTTGCTGGCTATATATGCTCCTTGAGTCTGTAATTCGTAATAAATATGTATTTTATGAAAAGATAAATACAAATTAACATAGCAAGATATTATGTCAGTAGTTATTAAGTCAATTAACACTACTGAATATTAAATGTCAGAGAAGCTAATGATTCGACCTCTCCATCAGCCCAATGTTACCTTATTGAGGGTATCTTGAGATGATTTCGGGGCTTAGCGGCCCCGCGGCCCGGTCCTCAACCAGGCCTCCTTTTTGTTACCCCCCCCCCCCAGGAAGCTTCCTAGCCCGTAGCAGCTGTCATCAGAGTGAAAGAAACTCTGCCCATATGTTTCCACCATCACCGGGGATCGAACACGGAACCTCAGGACTACGAATCCGAAGCGCTGTCCACTCAGCGATCAGGTCTCACATTATGCAAATTATAAATTACCTGTCTCTCTTTAATTGGCATTAATGAAGTACCTGGATTGTACCTGGATGTGGTTCTGAGAGTTCTTCTACTCCCCAAGCCCGGCCCGGGGCCAGGCTTGACTACTGTATTTTGTAAAAAATAAAAATCAGTATCACGGCAAAATATGATTTGTACAATTACTAAAAAAACACTACACTACACTACACTACAATATTTACTAAATAAACAAATTGCTTAACACGTTAAGAAAGACAATTCATAGTTATAAGAAAGATATGTCTTATTACAATATTTTTTACTACTAAAGTAGTTCACCCATGAGGCTATCAACTAATTTAGAAATTACAGGCATACATGTATTTTAATGTCAAGTATGAAATACTGTGTCAATCAATTCTAATTAAGTCTAACTTAACTTGTTGTAAGTTTTCACGTCTCTTGGGTATCTCTCACTTTTCCATCATTCATTCTTACCTGAAAACAAACAAAATGTATAACGTTAATCATTTAAATGACAAACTACAATGTATAAAATATATAACTATCGCTGAAAAGGGTAATTGATATTAAATATATTATTTCCATTTAGTTGATAACATAAAAACAGCAAATATCCTAAATTTGGTGGTGTGAATCCAAGTACAATCCAGAATCCAAGAATCCAGAAAGTACACACACACACACACACACACACACACACACACACACACACACACACACACACACACACACACACACACACACACATACACACACACACACACAGTTGATTGACGATTGACTACATCAGTTGATTGACGGTTGAGAGGCGGGACCAAAGAGCCAGAGCTCAACCCCCGCAAGCACAATTAGGTGAGTATACACACACACACACACCATTCGGTAGCCAGACACAGGATACAGAATGGGAGATGAAGTACTTCATGAAACGAACAGAGAGAAAGATCTAGGAGTTGATATCACGACAAACCTGTCTCCTGAAGCCCACATCAAAACAATAACATCAGCGGCGTATGCGAGGCTGGCTAACATCAGAACTGCCTTCAGAAACCTGTGTAAGAATCCTTCAGAACCTTGTATATCACGTATGTAAGACCAATCCTGGAGTATGAGTACAACTAGGTGAGTACACGCATAGGTGTACCCAACTTCTCGGTGTATTTCCACCGAGAGTATATTTAGTCCTGGACTATGTTCAAGACTTCAGTACTCTCGGCGCACTTTATGCACCTCTGCCTTTCAACGGCGCTATTTTGCACTTCCTGCCATGCCTCTTGGTCTCATGAGGAGTTATTTCAAAGTTGAGATATGTAACCAGTCCCTCTGATATTTGCCAAGTGTAAATTATTATGTATTTCTCTCGCCTGCACTCTAAGAGAATACAGATTGAACATTTGTAAACGTTTTCTATGTTTCAGATAATTTATTTAATGGATTCGAGCAGTAACTTACCTCTGCTTGTTCTCCAGGTCATCTAATGGGGCTGTTAGAGTGCAACAATACTCCTCCCTAGAGAGCTCTAGTGTCTTGAATAGGTATCATCATTAGTATGGCATCCCTTGTTTGGAAGGTTCTTGTTATCCAACCTGTCATTTTGCTTGCAGTCGTGACAGCTACTTCAGTGTATTCTTTAAGGTCTTCCGACCTGATTACTCCCAAACCTTTCATGTTGCTTTATCGTTCTGCAGTGTCATGTGACGCTTTTATATGAGGCTTCCGTGTTTATATTTTCGTTTTAACTAGTTTTAGCTTTAAATGGGAGCCGGTCGGCCGAGCGGACAGCACACTGGACTTGTGATCCTGTGGTCCTGGGTTCGATCCCAGGCGCCGGCGAGAAACAATGGGTAGAGTTTCTTTCACCCTATGCCCCTGTTACCTAGCAGTAAAATAGGTACCTAGGTGTTAGTCAGCTGTCACGGGCTGCTTCCTGGGGGTGGAGGCCTGGTCGCGGACCGGGCCGCGGGGACACTAAAAAAAAAAAAAAAGCCCCGAAATCATCTCAAGATAACCTCAAGAGAATGACTATTTAATTAAATAGTCAAGCCTGGCCTCGGGCCGGGCTTGGGGGAGTAGAAGAACTCCCAGAACCCCATCAAGCAGGTATCAAGCAGATGGAATAAGAGAACTTGTCTTCATTGAGCATCATGAAAAGTGTGTGTATCATTTGTATCTGCTTGAAGGCTTGCTGCGTCCTCTGTTCTTAACTCCCATGAAAATCATTGTGTCATCTGGAAAGGATGATACAGTACTATAGATTGTGTCCTTGTCTATGTCCGATATGAGAGTACTGGAGCAAGTACAGTACCCTGGGGGACTGTACTCTTCACAATGGATGATCCGGATTTTATTTTAATGATTAATACTCTTTGAGTTTTGTTCTTTATGACATCAAACATCCATCTTTCTACTTAGCCAACAATTAATTTTGAATGCATTTTGTGAGTAATATAATTTATTCAATGTTTCAGTGAAAATTTTGTATATTACATCTACGTTTGGCTTGTTTTTCATGTCATCTAAGACCAGCAATTGAGGTCTTGCAATAGCGAGAGGCAGGAGATTCGAACCCACGTTCTCCAGGGGTTATGTAGACACTAAAATTCCTGTGTTTTGTGATCATACTTCTTAGCACTCTTTTTAAAGATTGTTACAATGTGTGATGTTAGAACTATCGGTCTGTAATTGTTCATATGTGCTTTACTACCTCCTTTGTGGGGCTTTACTACCTCCTTTGTGGGGCTTTACTACCTCCTTTGTGGTGCTTTACTACCTCCTTTGTGGTGCTTTACTACCTCCTTTGTGGTGCTTTACTACCTCCTTTGTGGTGCTTTACTACCTCCTTTGTGGTGCTTTACTACCTCCTTTGTGGTGCTTTACTGCCACCTTTGTGGTGCTTTACTGCCACCTTTGTGGTGCTTTACTGCCACCTTTGTGGTGCTTTACTGCCACCTTTGTGGTGCTTTACTGCCACCTTTGTGGTGCTTTACTGCCACCTTTGTGGTGCTTTACTACCTCCTTTGTGGTGCTTTACTACCTCCTTTGTGGTGCTTTACTGCCACCTTTGTGGTGCTTTACTGCCACCTTTGTGGGGCTTTACTACCTCCTTTGTGGTGCTTTACTACCTCCTTTGTGGTGCTTTACTGCCTCCTTTGTGGTGCTTTACTGCCTCCTTTGTGGGGCTTTACTACCTCCTTTGTGGTGCTTTACTACCTCCTTTGTGGGGCTTTACTGCCACCTTTGTGGTGCTTTACTACCTCCTTTGTGGTGCTTTACTACCTCCTTTGTGGTGCTTTACTACCTCCTTTGTGGTGCTTTACTGCCACCTTTGTGGTGCTTTACTACCTCCTTTGTGGTGCTTTACTACCTCCTTTGTGGTGCTTTACTACCTCCTTTGTGGTGCTTTACTGCCACCTTTGTGGTGCTTTACTACCTCCTTTGTGGTGCTTTACTACCTCCTTTGTGGTGCTTTACTGCCACCTTTGTGGTGCTTTACTGCCACCTTTGTGGAGTTGCACCATCTCCGCTGAAAATACCAGAATCTCCCTACAAATATACACCATAACGGTCCGTATTGTCCCCATGTTACATATTGTAACAAAGTTGTTACATCTTGTTAAAAAAGTTTTTATGACGTGTTAGAAAGTAGTTACGACTTGTTAGGTGTTACGAACTTGTTCGAACGTTGTAATAACCTCGTAGTTTGGCGAGCTGGGCTGGTGTTATACACGGACCGAGGCCCTGGCTGTGTATAGTTCGTACACTGTACACATGTATACGAACAGGACGTGGTGGGTGTATCCCCCCCCCCCACATCAGGGGCAGGCCAACAGGACGTGTCACTTCCGGCCACAAAGAGGGGTGTAATACTGACCGCACTTCGGCCATTGTGTCCAGTTTAAGAAACTTTTGTCATGGAACTTTACCAGCAAAACCCAGAGACATTTTAAGAACAGCCAGTAAACAATATATCTTTCACGGGCAGCTGAGAGAGAGAGAGAGAGAGAGAGAGAGAGAGAGAGAGAGAGAGAGAGAGAGAGAGAGAGAGAGAGAGAGAGAGAGAGAGAGACAGACAGACAGACAGACAGACAGACAGACAGACAGACAGACAGACAGACAAACTGACAAGACATACACCCACCATCGCTGAAATACGATACAGGAGTATAAACTGTAATGTGAGAAGTGCACAACAACAACTCCACACTGTCATAAAAAATAGGACTACAGTAAAAATATTTGGTCGCGCCTAAGTGGCTAGGCCTACCAGGTTGTTGGTGGTAGGCCAACAACGAGTCTTTGATTATGATGAAAGGGAGCAGTTGAAACGTAGTAGTGCACCGGCATTGCATCAGGTTTGGATACTCATGTACAGGTTTGGATACTCATGTACAGGCTTGGATACCCATGTATAGGCTGGGATACCCATGTACAGGCTTGGATACCCATGTACAGGCTTGGATACCCATCTACAGGCTTGGATACCCACGTATAGGGTTGAATAGTCACGTACAGGCTTGGATACCCATATACAGGCTTGGATACCCACGTATAGGATTGAATAGTCACGTACAGGCTTGGATACCCATGTACAGGGTTGGATACTCATGTTCAGGCTTGGATACCCATGTACAGGGTTATATACCCACTTATAGGATTGAATAGTCTAGCACAGTGCACAGTTACAGCCACAACAGACCACTGGAACATTATCTAACACAGTGCAGTTACGACCACAACAAACCACTGGAACATGATCTAACACAGTGCACAGTTACGACCACTGGAACATTATCTAACACAGTGAACAGTTACGACCACAACAGACCACTGGAACATTATCTAACACAGTGCACAGTTACGACCACAACAGACCACTGGAACATGATCTAACACAGTGCACAGTTACGACCACAACAGACCACTGGAACATTATCTAACACAGTGCACAGTTACAAACCCAATTAGATTTCAGCTAAGATTCAACAGAGCAGAAGTTGTTTAAACACACTGCTTAAAATATTTGCAGAACAAATATTAGCATTTTTTTAAAGATTGTTATAATGTGTGATGTTAGTATTATTGGTCTGTAATGGTTCGCATGTGCGTTACTACCTCCTTTGTGGTGCGTTACAACCTCCTTTGTGGTGCTTTACTACCTCCTTTGTGGTGCTTTACTACCTCCTTTGTGGTGCTTTACTACCTCCTTTGTGGTGCTTTACTACCTCCTTTGTGGAGTTGCGCCATCTCCGCTGTTGTAAGTGTCTGTGAAAAAAATTACAATACTATCAGAGCAGGAATATCCATGGAAAAATTAAATAAAAACATAGAGCTATGTCACCACCACAGTCACCACCACAGTCATCCCCACAGTCACCACCACAGTCACAACGGTCACCATCACAGTCACCATCACAGTCACCGCCACACTCACAACGGTCACCATCACAGTCACCACCACAGTCACCACCACAGTCACCACCACAGTCACAACGGTCACCATCACAGTCACCACCACAGTCACCACCACAGTCACCACCACAGTCACCACCACAGTCACCACCACAGTCACCACCACAGTCACCACCACAGTCACCACCACAGTCACCCCCACAGTCACAACGGTCACCATCACAGTCACCACCACAGTCACCACCACACTCACAACGGTCACCATCACAGTCACCACCACACTCACAACGGTCACCATCACAGTCACCACCACAGTCACCACCACAGTCACCACCACAGTCACCACCACAGTCACCACCACAGTCACCACCACAGTCACAACGGTCACCATCACAGTCACCATCACAGTCACCACCACAGTCACCACCACAGTCACCACCACAGTCACCACCACAGTCACCCCCACAGTCACCACCACAGTCACCCCCACAGTTACAACGGTCACCATCACAGTCACCACCACAGTCACCACCACACTCACAACGGTCACCATCACAGTCACCACCACAGTCACCACCACAGTCACCACCACAGTCACCACCACAGTCACCACCACAGTCACAACGGTCACCACCACAGTCACCACCACAGTCACAACGGTCACCATCACAGTCACCACCACAGTCACCACCACAGTCACCACCACAGTCACCACCACACTCACAACGGTCACCATCACAGTCACCACCACAGTCACAACAGTCACCACCACACTCACAACGGTCACCATCACAGTCACCACCACAGTCACAACGGTCACCACCACAGTCACCACCACAGTCACAACGGTCACCATCACAGTCACCACCACAGTCACAACGGTCACCACCACAGTCACCACCACAGTCATCCCCACAGTCACCACCACAGTCACAACGGTCACCATCACAGTCACCACCACAGTCACCACCACAGTCACAACGGTCACCATCACAGTCACCACCACAGTCACCACCACAGTCACAACGGTCACCATCACAGTCACCACCACAGTCACCACCACAGTCACAACGGTCACCATCACAGTCACCACCACAGTCACAACGGTCACCATCACAGTCACCACCACAGTCACCACCACAGTCACAACGGTCACCATCACAGTCACCACCACAGTCACCACCACAGTCACAACGGTCACCATCACAGTCACCACCACAGTCACCACCACAGTCACCCCCACAGTCACCATCACAGTCACTACCACAGTCACCACCACAGTCACCACCACAGTCACCCCCACAGTCACCCACACAGTCTCCACCACAGTCACCTCCACAGTCACCCCCACAGTCACCCACACAGTCACCACCACAGTCACCACCAGTCACCATCACAGTCACCATCACAGTCACCAGCACAGTCACCACCACAGTCACCACCACAGTCATCCCCACAGTCACCACCACAGTCACCACCACAGTCACCACCACAGTCACAACGGTCACCATCACAGTCACCACCACAGTCACCACCACAGTCATCCCCACAGTCACTACCACAGTCACCACCACAGTCACCCACACAGTCACCCACACAGTCTCCACCACAGTCACCACCACAGTCACCACCACAGTCACCCACACAGTCACCCACACAGTCTCCACCACAGTCACCACCACAGTCACCATCACAGTCACCACCACAGTCACAACGGTCACCATCACAGTCACCATCACAGTCACCACCACAGTCACCACCACAGTCATCCCCACAGTCACCACCACAGTCACCACCACAGTCACTACCACAGTCACCACCACAGTCACCACCACAGTCACCACCACAGTCACCACCACAGTCACCCACACAGTCTCCACCACAGTCACCACCACAGTCACCACCACAGTCACCCCCACAGTCTCCACCACAGTCACCTCCACAGTCACCCCCACAGTCACCCACACAGTCACCACCACAGTCACCACCAGTCACCATCACAGTCACCAGCACAGTCACCATCACAGTCACCATCACAGTCACCCCCACAGTCACCACCTCAGTCACCACCACAGTCACCACCACAGTCACCACCACCACAGTCACCACCACCACAGTCACCCCCACAGTCACCACCACAGTCACCACCACAGTCACCACCTCAGTCACCACCACAGTCACCACCACAGTCACCACCACCACAATCACCACCACAGTCACCCACACAGTCTCCACCACAGTCACCACCACAGTCACCACCACAGTCACCCCCACAGTCACCCACACAGTCTCCACCACAGTCACCTCCACAGTCACCCCCACAGTCACCCACACAGTCACCACCACAGTCACCACAACAGTCACCACCAGTCACCATCACAGTCACCATCACAGTCACCAGCACAGTCACCATCACAGTCACCCCCACAGTCACCACCTCAGTCACCACCACAGTCACCACCACAGTCACCACCACAGTCACCACCACCACAGTCACCACCACCACAGTCACCACCACCACAGTCACCACCACCACAGTCACCCCCACAGTCACCACCACAGTCACCACCACAGTCACCACCTCAGTCACCACCACAGTCACCACCACAGTCACCACCACAGTCACCACCACCACAGTCACCACCACAGTCACCACCACAGCCACCACCACAGTCACCACCACAGCAGGGAACACTCGCCCAATACACAGAGCCTGGCAACAGTGTCAACAATCAACTAGCCCAGCAACCAGGAGGCCTGGTCGACGACCGGGCCGCGGGGACGCTAAGCCCCGATATCACCTCAAGGTAACCTCAAGGTATATCAATAAACAAATCCAACAGGAGCTGTGATTAGGGTTTGAACCTATGCGGTAGGTGTTCCCAGACGGGGTCTGGTCGACTGGTACCCCTCGCCTGGTACTCTTCAGCGCTGGTATCTGTTTCCTGAAAGAAAGCCTTTGAGAGGTTATGGCGCCCTGGAGGACAGTAGAGAGATGGCTCCCAGGGGAGGAAAGGGGGAGATCTCCCAGGGGAGGATCACCCCTGCTGGCGACCTCACAACACTGGCATCAACCCCCCGCCCCCCGTCCTCCAGGAACACACCTGGGGAGGGTTGTGGGGAGTTGTTCTACTCCCCCGAGCCCGGCCTCATGTGTGTCTTGGGATAACTCGAGACACAAGGCAAAGTGTTGTTGGTGGCGGCCACTTGGAACGGTCGGGGATTGAACGCCGACCTGCATGACGCGAGACCGTCGCTCTACCGTCCAGCCCAAGTGGTTTCCAGTCTGAACACTGGAATACCATGTTTCCACGTGTTGCCTGAAGATGTGAAGTTATATATCAGTTGACATGTTTGGCATCATTCCTACACAGGCAGGCCAACACAACCACACACACAGATAGAGCCCAATAGGCTCAGTAACATGTACACCAGTTGATTGACAGTTGAGAGGTGGGACCAAGGAGCCAGAGCTCAACCCCCGCAAGCACAACTAGGTGAGTATAACTAGGTGAGTACACACAGTATACACCAGACAGGTAAGATCATTAACGCAGGTAAGGAAAGGGGGAGGGGGGGGGGGGGAGTTACGAGGATAGCAAGGATATAATAGATGCTTCAAGTCTCCAAATAAAGGGAGTGCGTAGTGCCGGGAGCCATTACGGGCTATTCATGCCCGTGCCACCTCCTGCAGTGACTTAACAATCAATCTACCTGGCTCGATCGTTCCCGGAACTACTGCAGGAAGGGCGAACCACTTCCCTTGGGCCAGATTCACCAAGCAAGTACTTACGAACGTGTACATCTTTCCTCAATCTTTGACGGCTTTGGTTACATTTATTAAACAGTTTACAAGCATGAAAACTTGCCATTCAACTGTTATTGTTATAAACAGCCTCCTGGTGCTTCGGAGCTCATTAACTGTTAAGTGTTAGTCTCATACCAATACCTAGATTTTCGTCAAACATTTACGTGTCCATTTACGAAACCTGTGCATCTTTCAATACTCATGGCGGCTTTGTTTACATCTAACAGAATACGAGCTGGGAACCATCGCAATCTAAGGGGGCCTGACGGTTGAGTGGACAGTGCTCGGGATTCGTAGTCCTGAGGTTCTGGGTTCGATCCCCGGTGGAGGCGGAGACAAATAGGCAAAATGTTTCTTTCACCCTGATGCCCCTGTTACCATGCAGTAAATAGGTACCTGGGAGTTAGACAGCTGCTACAGGCTGCTTCCTGGGGGTGTGTAACAAAAAGGAGGCCTGGTCGAGGACCGGGCCGCGGGGACGCTAAGCCCCGAAATCATCTCAAGATAACCTCAAGATAGGTAGTAAGGACGAGGCTGCTACACGACCAGCTCAACACACCCGAACACCTGAGACAGTTAAACGACCACATGATAGCTGATAGCCATTGTTATCTTCGTCCACCAACGGTCTGCAGGGACGCTAAGAGCGGCAATCTTTATCCGTTAAGCTGGCTATCTTATCGCCATTCACTTTGATTCCCAACACCGCCTGCCTGCCTGCTCTCTCTCTCTCTCTCTCTCTCTCTCTCTCTCTCTCTCTCTCTCTCTCTCTCTCTGAAATACTCATCTATGCCACATTCTGCAAATATCAATTAAAATGCCCATTCACACATAAGCAAACACCAATCTTCCACTGAACCCAGCACACCCAATCACCCACTGATCCCTCCCCCAGCATCCCCAATCACCCACTGATCCCTCCCCCAGCATCCCCCTCCCCCCCCTCAACGTCCACACCTCGCCACAAATCAACACAACACAGTTACTAACGATCGGATATCCGCTTATAACAATCCCAGCCACCTAAACGCGGCTCAGAGCCCCAGGGGAGGGACTCATAGGGAAGCCCAGCGATAATGGCTAGGGAGCTGCATGGGTCACATTGTGTTAGATGTCATTTGTCGGTAATGGGAGGAATGGAGCATGTCTATTGGTTCCATTAGTTCTCCCGCCCTCATGTGTTAATCTAGTTTTCTATGGGTCATTAATCACAGGAGAATGGGGAGAAGGCTGAGGGGGGGGGCTACCATGGGAGAATGGCAGAAGCAACAAAAGATGGGGGGGATGTGGGAGGATAAGGGGGGTGGGGGTGTGGGGTGCTGTGGGAGTTGTGGGGGGGAGATATACCTGATCAACCAGGCTGTGATTCATACGTTAGGCTGCGAGCAGCCGCGTCCAACAGCCTAGTTGACCAGTCCACCAACCAGGAGGCCTGGTCGAGGACCGGGCCGAGGGGTCGCTATGCCCCGAAAACACCTCAAGGTAAGGTAAGGAGATTGGGAGTAAGAGGAGCAGGCGGGCTGTCCGCCTTGCTGACACTCAAGATATCTCAAGATATCACTCTCAAGATATCTCAAGATATCTCAAGATATCTAAGATATCACTCTCAAGATATCTAAGATATCACTCTCAAGATATCTAAGATATCACTCTCAAGATATCTAAGATATCACTCTCAAGATATCTAAGATATCACTCTCAAGATATCTAAGATATCACTCTCAAGATATCTCAAGATATCACTCTCAAGATATCTCAAGATATCTCAAGATATCACTCTCAAGATATCTCACCTCAAAATGTTAGAAACATCTGTTGTGGTAGGATGTGGGGTGTCGACCTGCACCATACACCCACCCATAACACCCTATACAACAATGACCGACATTAATATATAATTAACAACCCTCCCACACTGTTGTTGTTATTGACACGTGTCCGTGAGGTGTGTCCTCACCTAGTTGTGCTTGCGTGGGTGAAAGACACTCTGCCCAGTTGTCTCTTGTCTAGTCCGGGAATCGAATCCGGGCCACAAGATTACGAGTCCACTCAGCTACCAGACCCCTAACCCCTAGTGTGTACTCACCTATTTGTACTCACCTATTTGTGCTTGCGGGGGTTGAGTTTGGCTCTTTGGTCCCGCCTCTCAACTGTCAATCAACTGGTGTACAGGTTCCTGAGCCTACTGGGCTCTATCATATCTACACTTGAAACTGTGTATGGAGTCAGCCTCCACCACAACACTGCCTAATGCATTCCATCCGTTAACTACTCTGACACTGAAAAAGTTCTTTCTAACATCTCTGTGGCTCATGTGGGTACTCAGTTTCCACCTGTGTCCCCTTGTTCGCGTCCCACCAGTGTTGAATAGTTTATCCTTGTTTACCCGGTCGAATCCTCTGAAGATTTTGTAGGTTGTGATCATGTCTCCCCTTACTCTTTCTTCTGTCTTCCAGTGTCGTAAGATGCATTTCCCGCAGCCTTTCCTCGTAACTCATGCCTCTTAGTTCTGGGACTAGTCTAGTGGCATACCTTTGGACTTTTTCCAGCTTCGTCTTGTGCTTGACAAGGTACGGGCTCCATGCTGGGGCCGCATACTCCAGGATTGGTCTTACATATGTGGTGTACAAGATTCTGAATGATTCCTTACACAGGTTCCTGAACGCCGTTCTGATGTTAGCCAGCCTCGCATATGCCGCAGACGTTATTCTTTTTATGTGGGCTTCAGGAGACAGGTTTGGTGTGATATCAACTCCTAGATCTTTCTCTCTGTTCGTTTCATTAAGTACTTCATCTCCTATTCTGTATCCTGTATCTGGCCTCCTATTTCCACTGCCTATTTTCATTACTTTGCATTTACTCGGGTTGAACTTCAACAGCCATTTGTTGGACCATTCACTCAGTCTGTCTAGGTCATCTTGTAGCCTCTTACTATCGTCCTCGGTTTCAATCCTCCTCATAATTTGTGTGTGTGTGTGTGTGTGTGTGTGTGTGTGTGTGTGTGTGTGTGTGTGTGTGTGTGTGTGTGTGTGTGTGTGTGTGTGTGTTGTCTGTGTCAGTTTGAATTAACGAAACAGGACATAAAACAACATGGGGTGTACCGAAAGACCAAACACACAACTACAGTTACAAACAATTAAACAAACACCTGAGAGTGGTCCACAAACCACCTCATTAGCCCCGTCAGCTGCGCCAAACACAGCCCCGGCCATTATGTCAACACAATCCACTTCCCAGCCAGCCTTTGGCACCCCAGGCGGTGTCCAGCCTCGCTCCCACGCCGGGCCTGGGGGAGTACAGCTACTCCCACTCTGGGGTACACTCCGGGGTACACCCTGGGGTACACCCTGGGGTACATCCTGGGGTACATCCTGGGGTACACTCTGGGGTACACTCAGCAGCAGTACAATACTGCCTGAAGGCCGTCAATGTGTACACCGAGAGACCCAACAACAAACACCTCTCAGAGATACTTGGTCATCTTCTCAAACCATGTTGACACAACAACTGTAGGAAGAGGAAGAGGAGGCGGAGGAGGAGGAAGAGGAGACGGAGGAGGAGGAAGAGGAGAATCTCTTACCAAACCAGATTCGACCATTGTAGCGACTATGGGGGTCCTGACGGCTGAGTGGACAGCGGTCGGTGTTCGTAGTCCTAATGGCCCGAGTTCCATCCCCGGCGGAAGGCGGAAACAGATTTGCAGAGATTCTTTCACCCAGATGGCCCTATTCACCTAGCAGTGAATAGGTACCTGGGAGTTTGACAGCTGCTACGGGCTGCTTCCTGGGGATGTGTGTGTCTCAAAATTAGGATTAAGGACTTGTCCGAAACGCTACGCGAGCCAGTGGCTGTACAAGAATGTAATAATTCTTGTATATACAAATAAAAAACTATTCTCACTGAAGAGGCAACCTTGGGGGTGACTTTTCAAAAACGAGAATTTTTAGGCATACACAACAGCTTCTAAATCAATTAGACCTGCTACAAGCGACCCACGAGAACGACGACGACAAGCGGTGCCACGACCACCACAACGTAGGGCAATAAACACCGGCTATGGTGGGAACTGGGCGAGGTATGGGGGAGGGCACTGTAACACGAGAATCACAGGATGAAAATAAAATAAGGAAAGGTTATATTGTGAGTGTGTGTGTGTGTGTGTGTGTGTGTGTGTATGTGTGTGTGTGTGTGTGTGTGTGTGTGTGTGTGTGTGTGTGTGTGTGTGTGTGTGTTTGTTTCCGGATATTCGATAAAATTCGGATACGGCGGACCATCCTGGCGGGAACTAACATTCAAAACACAACTATAAATATGATTATGTAATAAAATGTTCCCCCCATGTAGATTTAAGACTAAACACCGAGGAAAGTAGCTTAAAGCGCGTCTAGGCCTCTTCCCTGTGTTATGTTCGACCATCGGGGCGCTCCCACAACAGACCACTTGAACAAGACTAGGCCACTTACCCTCCCGCCAATGGTGTCGCTGTGTGCCAGTAGGCTACATCCTCGACACCGCTATCTTCCACTATATTAAAGTGTGTCTCGCCGGCAAAGTGGGTCTACATCCCCTATGATCGCTGGGGGATCTCAGTCTGTCTGTCTGTCTGTCTGTCTGTCTGTCTGTCTGTCTGTCTGTCTGTCTGTCTGTCTGTCTGTAACGGGATACTCAACTAATACTCTGGTTTTGTCTGGACTTGACAGCAGCCCCTCAAGGGTCAGTTCTTTAGAAAGGTTAACCCCCCCCCCCCGTGCAAACCACATGTCCCGTTTTCTGTGTTTGTGTAACTTTCTTTACTGGTATCCCTGACATTTCACGAGTTTTGGTGCCGTTATGTAGGCCTTAGGCCTCTCGAAATCTTAAGACGCGGGGAGTTAAAATATTTTAAGTGGTGGCCACGAGATGGTGTTACATGTAGTCTTCAGATCTTTGACGTTTTGAGCAGTACCTGGCCTCTTAGAACCGAGAGAGAGAGAGAGAGAGAGAGAGAGAGAGAGAGAGAGAGAGAGAGAGAGAGAGAGAGAGAGAAATGGAAGGTACGCTAATTCCTGTTCGAAATGTTCAAGTTCTCTCCATTGTCCAACGACGTGTTATAATTGCTTCTGAAGTCCGCCACCAGGGGTTGAATGAATAGATCATTCGTTCTAATGGGTGGCACTCGGGCAGCAAGGGGTGTGGGGGGGGGGGCTGAATGGGATGTGGGGTGTTGGGGGGCTGAATGGGGTGGGGGGGGGAGGAGGAGCTGTTTGATCCGGGAGCTCCCTTCTGCCTCCCCATGATCGCATTCACCATTTCTTTCTCCTCCTCCATTTACTCATGGGGAAAGGAAATATATTTCGTTTTATCGGGGACGGGAAGCATATATATATATATACACACACACACACACACACACACACACACACACACACACACACACACACACACACACACACACACACACACACACACTTCAGGATTGTTATCGAGGTCCCCCCCCCCCCTTCCTAGGGGGAACCACTGACTCTCCACCCAGAATGCAACCCACAACAGTTGCCTAACTCCAGGGTACCTATTTACGACTAGGTGAACAGATGCGTTAGGTAAAAGGAAACGTGTCCACCGGCAATGGCTCCTTGTATATCCGATTGTGAGTTGAGAACGAAGCCATCTGAACTACGAGACCACAGGGTCTAAGACCTGAGAAAAAGTATGGTACCTTATAAGTCATTTGGTATCCTCTTTAAACAAACCCAACCTTTGAAATTGAAATTGAAATAAGTTTATTGAGGTAAAATACACACATAGGGATGAGGTAGCTCAAGCTATTCTCACCCCGTTCAGTACATCGTGTTAGTACATACATATACACACATCACAAACAATAAACATATTACCAAACATTCTGAGAGATAAACATGTACATTTCCTCCTTTACACAATTAAGCCCAACCTGACCTAACCTAACCCAACCCGACCCAACCCAGCCTAACATAAGCTAACCTGACCTAATCTAACCCTAACCAACCCAGCCTAGCCTAACGTACACAAACTATAGAATTTCCTTATTTTATAATAACGAAGAAATATTCACAAAAATTCTAAGCTATTTTTTTTGTTATTGTTGTTGCTTGTAATAAAAAAAAAACAGTTAATTGGACTGCGTCTATAACAGGATCAGGAAGTCACGGTGCGGAAACGGGGAGGTGCTAGAGAGGACTGTAAACAGGACCACAAGGGCAAACAGTGAAGTGTTTGCCCTTGAGGAGGCCGGCCAACTGTACAACAGTGGCCAGCACACCTGGTCACCACCTGAGGAAGCAGGTCAATATTTACACGGTGGTCAATACTCCCACACTGCCAGCACGTCCAGCGGTGATCTTCACTTATGAGTTCAGTCAGGGAGAGAGGGAAGGAGGGTGGGGTTATCTTGAGATGATTTCGGGGCTTAGCGTCCCTACGGCCCGGTCCTCGACCGGGCCTCCTTTTTGTTACACATCCCCAGGAAGCAGCCCGTAGCAGCTGTCTAACTCCCAGGTACTTATTTACTGCTAGGTAACAGGCATCAGAGTCAAAGAAACTCTGCCCATTTGTTTCTGCCTCCACCGGGGATCGAATCCGGAATCTCAGGACTACGAATCCCGAGCGCTGTCCACTGAGCCTTAGGTCAGGGGGACGGTTAGGGAAGGAATGGGGAGGAGGCTCATGTGTAATCATGACCCGTCCTGGCTGGACTGGTCGGTACATAACAGTCATCAGAACTGGCAGGAGAGATGTTGGCCTAACTCCCGTGGACACCCAGAAGGCGGCAGCCACAACACAAGGCGCTCAACCTTCAACAGTTTCATGCTGACTCGGTCAGTCTTCAGATCATCATTCGTTTGACAACCGACTCGCATTTGGAACAGTTTCGGTCAAATGATAATACATATAGATACGCGTGAATTCATTCAGACTACATGAAGGCTCTGGCACTTTATGTAGCCTCCATGCAGTGACTAGTTGGCTTCAGCTACATATACTAACTGGACTGTAACTTAGCCTCCAACATGAGACAAATGCAGTGTTTGCAGCCCTAACGGTCACTCACACCAAGGACTACAATGATGGTGAAATATGGATCTCAGAGTAAAATCTTTTCAGATGTGACAGGAAACACAGGCTACAGGGTGGGGTCAGCCTCTACATCAAAGACACACTCATCTGTACTGAGCTGCTGAACACCTCAAATGATATGGTGGAAGTGCTGATAATCAAAATAGATATCCTAAATGTAGTTATTGTCCTTGTATATAAGTCACCGGAGGCAAATCCTCATCAGTTTCAAGGCCAATTAATGAAAGTAGAACACTGCTTGGAAACCTTCACTAATCCAGCCCCGATCATCACCCTGCTTGGGGACTTCAACCTACGGCACCTGTCTGGGACAGGTGGGGCGTCTCATCTTGGGCCACCAGCTGTGGGAGTGGGGCGTCTCATCTTGGGCCACCAGCTGTGGGAGTGGGGCGTCTCTTCTTGGGCCACCAGCTGTGGGAGTGGGGCGTCTCATCTTGGGCCACCAGCTGTGGGAGTGGGGCGTCTCATCTTGGGCCACCAGCTGTAAGAGTGGGGCGGCTCATCTTGGGCCACCAGCTGTGGGAGTGGGGCGTCTCATCTTGGGCCACCAGCTGTGGGAGTGGGGCGTCTCATCTTGGGCCACCAGCTGTGGGAGTGGGGCGTCTCATCTTGGGCCACCAGCTGTGGGAGTGGGGCGTCTCATCTTGGGCCACCAGCTGTGGGAGTGAGCGTCTCATCTTGGGCCACCAGCTGTGGGAGTGGGGCGTCTCATCTTGGGCCACCAGCTATGGGAGTGGGGAGTCTCATCTTGGGCCACCAGCTGTAGGAGTGAGCGTCTCATCTTGGGCCACCAGCTGTGGGAGTGGGGCGTCTCATCTTGGGCCACCAGCTATGGGAGTGGGGAGTCTCATCTTGGGCCACCAGCTGTGGGAGTGGGGAGTCTCATCTTGGGCCACCAGCTGTGGGAGTGGGGAGTCTCATCTTGGGCCACCAGCTGTGGGAGTGGGGAGTCTCATCTTGGGCCACCAGCTGTGGGAGCGGGGCGTCTCATCTTGGGCCACCAGCTGTGGGAGTGGGGAGTCTCATCTTGGGCCACCAGCTGTGGGAGCGGGGCGTCTCATCTTGGGCCACCAGCTGTGGGAGTGGGGAGTCTCATCTTGGGCCACCAGCTGTGGGAGCGGGGCGTCTCATCTTGGAGTAATCTTTCTAACATTGGGCATTGGGTCCTCTAACATTTCGATGGTGTTCCACACCCTGATGGCTTGGTGCTGTAGTCTGATGTTTAGTGGCTGTATGTTCAGGAGCTCCTGGATTGTCTGATCATATGGTGGACGGTGTTTTGCTGCTCTCCTGAGCGGCTATAGACGAAGGTAAGGTGTTTGCAATTAAATTCCTGCCATCAGCCACACACCCGCCCTCACTTCCGTCGCTCGCAGGTATGCATAACTCTGCTTCATTATACATCATTGTACACCTGCCTTCCCCAATCCCACCTGATGAAATCATTTTTTTCCTACCCAGCAGGCACCCAACTTTATTTCTCCTCACACTCCTACCTCACCCCCTCCCCACACACCTACCTCACCCTCCTCCCCACACACCTACCTCACCCCCTCCCCTCACCCACCCCATAGAGCCCACATTACCTGGGGGTCCCGCCACCCCCATACAATGGTGACTACACCAGGGAAGCCTACCTGACCGTCCCTACATGCCGGACATCCTCGCTCCTCTCCCTGTGAGGAGAGGACCCACACCAATCTCCCCCCCCCCCCCCATGACTTTATTGTGTGGTAACGCAACAGCGTTACTCCTCGTCCTCATAAGACATGAGGGGTAGACCCATTAACTGCAGGCCAGGCTTTCATGCCTCCCTCACTCTACACTTTCTCCCTTTCCCCCCACACTCACTCTCCCTGTCTCTCTCGCCCACACTGCCATCTCTCTCTCTCTCTCTCTCTCTCTCTCTCTCTCTCTCTCTCTCCTCCCTCCCTCCCTTTCCCTACCCCCCGATTTACTACTCCACTCCCCCAAAAATTACTTTATTGTGTGGTTAGGCAACAGCAATTCTCACTGGCTATCCAAGCCACTGGCCTCGTGTACTGAGGCCTGCGCTCACCTCTCACACTCACTCACCTCTCACACTCACTCACCTCTCACACTCATTCACCTCTCACACTCGCTCACCTCTCACACTCACTCACCTCTCACACTCACTCACCTCTCACACTCACTCACCTCTCACTCACTCACCTCTCACACTCGCTCACCTCTCACATTCGCTCACCTCTCACACTCACTCACCTCTCACACTCACTCACCTCACACTCACTCACCTCTCACACTCACTCACCTCTCACACTCACTCACCTCTCACACTCGCTCACCTCTCACACTCACTCACCTCTCACACTCACTCACCTCTCACACTCGCTCACCGCACTGACAGTGACCCGAGAGAGAGTTGTGTTAGCGATACTAGCAAGAGCCATAAGAACAAAAGGGTGAAGGTAGCTGCAGAAGGCCTATTGGCCCATGCAATAGGCAGCGCCTATTGATATCCACCCAATCTCATTCATATGTTTGTCTAACCTACGCTTGAAACAATCGAGAGTCCTCTCTACATGTACCTCGGAACGCAAGGTCGAGTTTCCATTCAAAGAACAGTCACAATATTAAAACCAATTTGAGAATTATTTAAAATATAAATACTACATTAATGGTCCATTAACTTCTACCCGCCCGACGGAAGACCCAGACACAACTCTCTGAGAGCAGCCCATCCACCTAAGGCTTCCCAACGTCAAGAAAATGGTCAATGTAAAGTGCCCTTATCCTAAGAACACGGAAGAAGACTCACTATCACTTCAAGTTGATCTAAATAGGGTTTTGAAATGGTCAAAAGATTGGCAGATGCAGTTTAATGCTGATAAATGTAAAGTTCTGAGGCTAGGTAATGATGATAGAGTTACAAGATACGAGCTAGATGGTGTTGAGATTGCGAAGTCGGATTGCGAAAGGGATCTGGGAGTTATGATTAGTAAGAATTTAAAACAAAAATATCATTGCATGAAATGTTCGTAATAAGGCAAATAGGACACTTGGATTTATTAATCGAAGCGTTAGTAACAAGACACCTGGTGTGGTTCTTAAGCTATATCTTGCTCTGGTTAGGCCCCATTTAGATTATGCAGTTCAGTTTTGGTCGCCGTATTATAGAATGGATATAAATTCACTTAAACGTGTCCAGCGTAGGATGACTAAGTTAATTCCCCAAATTAGAAACCTGTCATATGAAGAGATATTAACAAAGCTTAAATTGCATTCACTGAAAAGGCGAAGAGTTAAGGGTGACATGATAGAGGATGAATGGACATAAGAAAGGGGATATTAATAGGGTATTAAAAGGTATCAACATAAGACAAAACACGAAACAATGGGTATAAATTAGATTTAAAATCTAATAAATTAGATTTTAGTATAAATTAGATTTCCTAAATCTAAAGTTTAGATTTAGGAAAGACTTAGGTAAATACTGATCGGTAGCAGGGTTCTTGATTTGTGGAACCAATTACCGCGTAACGTGGTGGAGGTGGAGTTCGTCGATTGTTTCAAGCGTGGGTTGGACATGTATATGAGTGGGATTGGGTGGTTATAAATAGGAGCTGCCTCGTATGGGCCAATAGGCCTTCTGCAGTTACCTTTGTTCTTATGTTCTTTTGTTCTTAACCCACCAGAGGACCCAAGACAGAAAACGGGACAGAACGTCTCTTTAGCCAGCCGCGAAAGTGACGTTCCATTTTCTAGTACGACAATGTTTTTAGCCTTGTGTAACGCATACGATCGAAATGCGACGTTCTTTGTAGGAGGAGAGGTTGAGACGGAGACTAGGGCCCAGAGGTCACGCTTGCCTGTCAAACATTCAACCCCTGGCGCCCGATAAATCCTAGCCAAGGTATTCATGTCTCCACGAGGCTCCCACAAGGGTCGTCACCTTTGACCTCATTATCGTGACACTCTTTCAATACAACATACCGGGTTCGATGCCTTGATAGGGTGGTGGGGAGGCCGTGGGAGAGGGGAAGAAAATAGTGATGTAGTTGTGTGTTCACTATGAATATTTACTAATTGTGCCTGCAGGAGCGAGCCCATAGCTCTTGGATCCCGCCTTTCTAACCGCCAGTTGTCTAAAGTATTGACTCCCAACCTATTTTTCCTCTATTATATCTAATACACATATTTCTCTCGTACACACACACAGGATGCAGCCCATAGCAGCCGTCTAAGTACCTAGTAAACATTTACTGCTAGGCGAACAGAGGCATTTGGTGAAAGAAACTGGTCATTTGTTTCTACTTTGACGTATGGGCATTGTCAGGTGTCCTAAAAGAGGTGTTTCGTCCTGCCTATATATTGAGAACAAGAGGGCTGACAGTCCAACACAGCACCGCTCCTGTGCCAGGTAAGTCCACTACGGGCTCACCATAGCCCGTGCTACTTGGAACTTGTTCCGAGTAGCTGAATCTATAACAACAACAACTGGCAGTCGCCAATTAGGCAAGTAGAATCATAGATGACAGATGAACTGTGAGATGGCTCTGACTTGTCAAGCCTGGCCTCGGGCCGGGCTTGGGGAGTAGAACAACTCCCAGAACCCCATCAACCAGGTATCAACCAACTTGGGGACTGCTCGTTGTCTAACTCAATGGGTACCGACCTGCAGAACCTCATGAGTGACTGGCTGGTGAAATGTGAGTAGGTGAGTTGGTTTAGAGGTGGGTGGGTGGGTGTAGGTAGGTGTGAGTAGATGAGTGAGTGAGTCAGTGACAGACAGGCACATCAACAGTTAAACAGGAGTACGACGATGCAAACATAATACAGGAATGTTGACAATAACTGCACCCCGCGTGTCCACGCTACACACATCAACAGGTCACTCTAAATAGAGTGACCTGTACATTGACCTGTAAATACACTCTAAATGGAGTGCAAGCGGTGAAATACGGTGTTAATGGGGGTGGCTGGAGGCTCGCCACCTCTTTGCCCCCCTAGCATATTGTCTCATTGATATACATCACGTTAATGTGGTTTGTGTGTGTTTAATACTGTGTAGCAGTCACATACACACACACACTGATGTTTGTGTATATGTGTGTTGGTGCTCTGTTTAAGGGTCTTATTACTTGAGAGGGGGGGGGGGCAGTCATTGTCTGTGGAGCACTGATGAAAGCTAGGATGTGGATTAGAGAGAGAGAGAGAGAGGACGATGACGGGTGTAGGAGGGGAGACAACGATGAAAGAGAAGTGGAGTAAAGGTGGGGGAGGGAGGGAGGGGGCGTGGTGGAGATGAGGGAAGAATTTGTGGCAGGTTTGAAATGTTGGGGATTCATTTTAGGTGGGAGGAGGGTGGGGGTGTGGGGGGGGGAGGAGGGTGGGGGTGTGGGGGGGGGAGGATGGCCACGCGCACTATAGCATATCGTACACTGGACCACCCACGCCGTCTGCCCATCCCAGCACACACACACTATTTCTAGATCAGCCAGACTATTTGTACTTGCTGCCTGCAGGACCACACTGCCAACGCCACCCGACCCATCTCAACCACTTGCATGCACTTAAGTCACTAACTTAAGTCGTAAGTGACCTCGTGAAAGCTTCCAATGTTATTCGTATTCCTGTGACAGTAGTAAGAGGTGAGGGGGGGGGTCGTAGGTCCCCGAGGCCTACAGAGCCTGTACCTGATCAACCAGCTTGTGGTTTATCCGTCCGGTCGAGAGCAGCGACGTCTAACAGCCTGGTTGACCAGATCACCAACATGGCGGGCCAAGGTAGACACAAGGTAGACACTACTTTGCACTGAGTATATTGAACTCTTGCTACCACCAAGGAAGGGAAGCAGCGTCGTGGAGGTCCAGGCAAGCCGCCGCAGGGGTTGCAGTCAGGACAATAGGCAGGGAACCATCTCTGGCCAGGCGGGGGGGAGGGAATAAGTAGGGAAGAGAATAGGAAAGAATAAAGAGAGGAAGGGAGAGGGGCAGATGCCCCTGTTCGGCTAGCAGTAAATTGTTACCTGGGGAGTTAGGCGGCTGTTGTGGGTTGCTTCCTGGGGTATGGTCACACACACACACACACACACACACACACACACACACACACACACACACACACACACACACACAGATAGAGAGTTACAGTGAGGGGTGAGACCTCAGATTGGCGTGAAGTCACCAGTGGAGTCCCACAGGGCTCTGTACTTGGACCTATCCTGTTTCTGATAGACGTAAATGATCTCCCAGAGGGTATAGACTCATTCCTCTCAATGTTTGCTGACGACGTCAAAATTATGAGAAGGATTAAGACAGAGGAGGAGAGCTTGAGGTTTCAAGAAGACCTGGACAAGCTGCAGGAATGGTCGAACAAATGGTTGTTAGAGTTTAACCCAAGCAAATGTAATGTAATGAAGATTGGGGTAGGAAGCAGGAGACCAGATACAAGGTATCATTTGGGAGATGAAATACTTCAAGAGTCAAAGAGAGAGAAGACCTGGGGGTTGATATCACGCCAGACCTGTCTCCTGAAGCTCATATCAAGAGGATAACATCAGCAGCATATGCCAGGTTGGCTAACATAAGAACGGCCTTTAGAAACTTGTGTAAGGAATCTTTCAGAACATTATATACCACATATGTCAGACCAATCCTGGAGTATGCGGCTCCAGCATGGAGTCCATATCTAGTCAAGCATAAGACTAAACTGGAAAAGGTTCAAAGGTTTGCCACCAGACTAGTACCAGAACTGAGGGGTATGAGCTACGAGGAGAGACTACGGGAATTAAACCACTTCGTTGGAAGACAGAAGAGTAAAGGGGGACATGATCACCACATTCAAGAGTCTCAAGGGAATCGACAGGGTAGATAAAGACAGGCTATTTAACACAAGGGACACAGGTGGAAATTGAGTGCCCAAATGAGCCACATAGATGTTAGAAAGAACTTTTTTAGTGTCGGTGGTTGACAAATGGAATGCATTAGGAAGTAATGTGGTGGAGGCTGACTCCATACACAGTTTCAAGTGTAGATATGATAGAGCCCAATAGGCTCAGGAATCTGTACACCTGTTGATTGACGGTTGAGAGGCGGGATCAAAGAGCCAGAGCTCAACCCCCGCAAGCACAATTAGGTGAGTACAGGAGCCTGGTAGACTGGTGCTACGAGCGCAGGACTCGTGATCCTGTAGCCCGGGTTCGATTCCCGGCGCCGGCGAGGAACACTGGTCAGAGTTTCTTTCACCCTGATGACCCTGTTACCTAGCAGTAAACAGGTACGTGGGAGTTAGTCAGCTGTTACGGGCTGCTTCCTGTGTGTGTGTGTGTACTCACCTAGTTGTGTCTGCAGGATCGAGCTTTGACTCTTGGATCCCGCTTTTCGAGCATCGGTTGTTTACAGCAATGACTCCTGTCCTATTTCCCTATCATACCTGGTTTTAAAATTATGAATAGTACTTCCACAACCTGTTCCTGAAGTGCATTCCATTTTCCCACTACTCTCACGCTAAAAGAAAATTTCCTAACATCTCTGTGACTCATCTGAGTTTCAAGCTTCCACCCATGTCCCCTCGTTCTGTTACTATTCCGTGTGAACATTTCGTCTATGTCCACTCTGTCAATCCCCCTGAGTATTTTATACGTTATGTGTGTGTGTGTGTGTGTGTGTGTGTGTGTGTGTGTGTGTGTGTGTACTCACCTAATTGTGCTTGCGGGGGTTGAGCTCTGGCTCTTTGGTCCCGCCTCGATGGGACCAAAATCAATGGGATGTGTGTGTGTGTGAGTGAGAGATATACAGAATACTGTACGAGGTGCCCCGCGGCGATCCATTTCGAGTTTCGCTCGTCTCATAGTCAGCTTTCAGACCAAGCTTCCGTGATCAATGAGTCTATTTGTGATAGCGTCCGGCAGGTCCCCACAAATATACCTCCCCTAGCTAACCCGGTGCAATACTTCCTACAGAAACCTGTCGAGCATTGTATTGAAGATATCAACCTCGATCTTGCAATACTTCTCAAGTTCATCGGTAGAAAGTTGGGTGTTGAGGTCTAACAGCCACCACTTTGCTCTCAAATTAACCTACTTTCCATCAGGTTTAAGCTTCTTATTCTACCGCGGCTAGACTCTTGAGTGAGATGACTCTTGTCTTTCAGGTTTCTGAATGTTCAACACACCTCGATCAGCTGTTTTTTGTTTACTGTCACACACGTGGATCAGCTGTTTTTTGTTTACTGTCATACACGCGGATCAGCTGTTTTTTGTTTACTGTCACACACGTGGATCAGCTGTTTTTTGTTTACTGTCACACACGTGGATCAGCTGTTTTTTGTTTACTGTCACACACGTGGATCAGCTGTTTTTTGTTTACTGTCACACACGTGGATCAGCTGTTTTTTGTTTACTGCCACATACCTGGATCAGCTGTTTTTTGTTTACTGTCACAGACCTGGATCAGCTGTTTTTTGTTTACTGTCACACACGTGGATCAGCTGTTTTTTGTTTACTGTCACACACGTGGATCAGCTGTTTTTTGTTTACTGTCACACACGTGGATCAGCTGTTTTTTGTTTACTGTCACACACGTGGATCAGCTGTTTTTTGTTTACTGTCACACACGTGGATCAGCTGTTTTTTGTTTACTGTCACATACCTGGATCAGCTGTTTTTTGTTTACTGTCACAGACCTGGATCAGCTGTTTTTTGTTTACTGTCACAGACCTGGATCAGCTGTTTTTTGTTTACTGTCACATACCTGGATCAGCTGTTTTTTGTTTACTGTCACAGACCTGGATCAGCTGTTTTTTGTTTACTGTCACAGACCTGGATCAGCTGTTTTTTGTTTACTGTCACAGACCTGGATCAGCTGTTTTTTGTTTACTGTCACAGACCTGGATCAGCTGTTTTTTGTTTACTGTCACAGACCTGGATCAGCTGTTTTTTGTTTACTGCCACAGACCTGGATCAGCTGTTTTTTGTTTACTGCCACAGACCTGGATCAGCTGTTTTTTGTTTACTGTCACATACCTGGATCAGCTGTTTTTTGTTTACTGCCACAGACCTGGATCAGCTGTTTTTTGTTTACTGCCACAGACCTGGATCAGCTGTTTTTTGTTTACTGTCACATACCTGGATCAGCTGTTTTTTGTTTACTGTCACAGACCTGGATCAGCTGTTTTTTGTTTACTGTCACAGACCTACAAACCGCAGTGTTACCAGGTCTTAGAACACGTGATCTGAGTTTCTTTACAGGCCAGCCAGCCACAGTGTTACCAATCCTCAGCTTTACTTTCTATCCAAACATTCTATTTCCGTCCGTACAAGGCCACAGCCCCAAGAATAGAGGTTAGCGACAGGACGAACCACACGACTGATCGAAACTATTACACAGCTCCACCACCACGCTTGTTACACCAGCAATTCCTACGAAATAGCGCTGTAGCAGCTTCCGGTGGTGATTACACGGGTGATTAGTTCACCCGTCGGTTGTGTAATTGGGTCGTTCAAAAGTTGGATTGTTAGCTTTTATTTAGTATTTATAACCGGTGGATGCAACGGTGGTTCCGGACTATAAATGGCTTGTTGGACGCTGTTGCGTCGTTCATCTGAGGTGTTGCAAGATGGGTCGTCTTGTTGCTCTGAGGCTGAGACACTCATGGATCTGAGACACTCATGGATCTGAGACACTCAGACAGGTCATGGATCTTACGTGGAGGGAGTTGTTCTACTCCCCCGAGCTCGGCTAACAGCCTGGTTTGGCACCAGTATACCTTCAGGTATACTGGTACCTTACTCACCAGTATACCTGAAGGTATACCTCCACAAGCCAGACCTGGGGCCAGGTTTCCACCTGCGGTGGGTATGCGGGCCTGCGGGCCGCTCCAAGCAACAGCCTGGTGGACCAAACTCTCACAAGTCAAGCCTGGCCTCGGGCCGGGCTTGGGGAGTAGAAGAATTCCCAGAACCCCATCAAGCAGGTTTGTCTTGTGATATCTTGGTCCAGCAGGTTGTTGCTTGCAGCGGCTAGCAGATCCCTACACACCCACTACAGCCCGGTTGATCAACCACCTCTTGAAGGAACTTGTCTAGTTTTTTATTTTGTTTGGAACACGTCCCGTAAATACCCTCCGTAACTACCAGCGCGGTGCTCCGTAACTACCCGCGCGGTGCTCCGTAACTACCCGCGCGGTGCTCCGTAACTACCCGCGCGGTGCTCCGTAACTACCCGCGCGGTGCTCAGTAACTACCCGCGCGGTGCTCCGTAACTACCCGCGCGGTGCTCCGTAACTACCCGCGCGGTGCTCCGTAACTACCCGCGCGGTGCTCCGTAACTACCTGCGCGGTGCTCCGTAACTACCCGCGCGGTGCTCCGTAACTACCCGCGCGGTGCTCCGTAACTACCCGCGCGGTGCTCCGTAACTACCCGCGCGGTGCTCCGTAACTACCTGCGCGGTGTTCGCTACACACACCTAACAAACGTCTACCAATTTTCCGGTTTAATTGTTTCGGACGACGATACGCTAAGCCAATACAAGAAGGGCATATGTGCGCGCGCCCAAGATATTACATAGCAACCTAAGACCTTATGTCGCCTCTCCGTAAGACAGATTGTACACCAGAGACTATGACATCCTTGCAAATTATTAATAAAACGACTGGGGCCAGATTCACGAAGCAGTTACGCAAGCACTTACGAACCTATACATCTATTCTCAATCTTTGGCGGCTTTGTTTACAATTATTAAACAGTTAATGAGCTCCGAAGCACCAGGAGGCTGTTTATAACAATAACAACAGTTGATCGTCAAGATTTCATGCTTGTAAACTGTTTAATAAATGTAAACAAAGCCGTCAAAGATTGAGGAAAGATGTACACGTTCGTAAGTACTTGCGTAACTGCTTCGTGAATCTGGCCCCCCTGGCCTATTAAATACTTTTACGCCTTCAGTACCCTAAAGAATTATACCAGAATGATGTCAGGATAAATCTTGCCTTTTCTATAATTATAGGCGGTATCTCACCCGGGCCTATAATTACTCGTTGGGGAATGGGTTGTGGATAATCCTGGTGAGGGAGGGGGGGGGCGGGGCTGGCTGAAAGGGAGGTCCTGGGGTAAAGGGAAGGTCCTGGGGAGTCTGGGGGTTAAAGGGGAGGTCCTGGGGAGTCTGGGGGTATAGGGAAGGTCCTGGGGAGACTGGGGGTAAAGGGGAGGTCCTGGGGAATCTGGGGGTATAGGGAAGGTCCTGGTGAGTCTGGGGGTATAGGGAAGGTGCTGGGGAGTCTGGGGGTATAGGGAAGGTCCTGGGGAGTCTGGGGGTATAGGGAAGGTCCTGGGGAGACTGGGGGTATAGGGAAGGTCCTGGGGAGTCTGGGGGTTAAAGGGGAGGTCCTGGGGAGTCTGGGGGTATAGGGAAGGTCCTGGGGAGACTGGGGGTATAGGGAAGGTCCTGGGGAGTCTGGGGGTTAAAGGGGAGGTCCTGGGGAGTCTGGGGGTATAGGGAAGGTCCTGGGGAGTCTGGGGGTATAGGGAAGGTCCTGGGGAGTCTGGGGGTATAGGGAAGGTCCTGGGGAGTCTGGGGGTAAAGGGGAGGTCCTGGTGAGTCTGGGGGTATAGGGAAGGTGCTGGGGAGTCTGGGGGTATAGGGAAGGTCCTGGGGAGTCTGGGGGTATAGGGAAGGTCCTGGGGAGTCTGGGGGTATAGGGAAGGTCTTGGGGAGTCTGGGGGTATAGGGAAGGTCCTGGGGAGTCTTGGGGTATAGGGAAGGTCCTGGTGAGTCTGGGGGTATAGGGAAGGTCCTGGGGAGTCTGGGGGTATAGGGAAGGTCCTGGGGAGTCTGGGGGTATAGAGAAGGTCCTGGGGAGTCTGGGGGTATAGGGAAGGTCCTGGGGAGTCTGGGGGTATAGAGAAGGTCCTGGGGAGTCTGGGGGTAAAGGGGAGGTCCTGGGGAGTCTGGGGGTTAAAGGGAAGGTCCTGGGGAATCTGGGGGTATAGGGGAGGTCCTGGGGAGTCTGGGGGTATAGAGAAGGTCCAGGGGAGTCTGGTTGTAAAGAGGAGGTCCTGGGGAGTCTGGGGGTAAAGGGGAGGTCCTGGGGAGCCTGGGGGTAAAGGGGAGGTCCTGGGGAGTCTGGGGGTAAAGGGGAGGTCCTGGGGAATTTGGGGGTATAGGGGAGGTCCTGGGGAGTCTGGGGGTTAAAGGGAAGGTCCTGGGGAGTCTGGGGGTATAGGGGAGGTCCTGGGGAGTCTGGGGGTTAAAGGGAAGGTCCTGGGGAGTCTGGGGGTTAAAGGGAAGGTCCTGGGGAGTCTGGGGGTAAAGGGAAGAGGGCCAGAAAGGGGCCACTTGGACACCCCGAGGGCCAAAAAGGGGCCATTGGACACCCCGAGGGCCAAAAAGGGGCCATTGGACACCCCGAGGGCCAAAAAGGGGCCATTGGACACCCCGAGGGCCAGAAAGGGGCCATTGGATACTCCGAGGGCTAGAAAGGGGCCATTTGGACACCCCAAGGGCCAGAAAGGGACCACTTGGACACCCCGAGGGCCAGAAAAGAGGCCACTTGGACAGCATGAAGAATCAGGGCCAGAAAAGAGTTTCTAGGCATCGTGAAGGGTATGGAATGGGTCCGTGGGCACGAGGGGGCATGCCCAGCATACCTGTGGCTGGGGGGAGGGTCGGGGCCCGCCCCATGGGGAGGGGGAGAGGGGGGAGCGGGGTTAAAAAAAAAAAAAAGGCCACCAGAGGGACAGGAACATAAATTTGTCACCTGAAACTGGTGCTCGCCTAGTTGTGCTTGCGGGGGTTGAGCTGTGGCTCTTTAGGCCCGCCTCTCAGCTGTCCACTCAGCCATCCAGGCCCCCCATTGGTGGGATTCTTACCTTACTGTTTTGGCTCTTTGGTCCCGCCTCTCAACTGTATTTATTATTAGGAAAAATCCTCTTGGGCTAATGAGGTGGACGCGAACCGTCGACCTCAGTGCCTCTAGTGGATTTTCCTCATTGATATGGATCACATTGATGGGATTTGTGTGTACTTATTATAATTATTTATGTCAGAATAAGGATAAGAAATGTGATTAAGAAAGGCCATGACCCGGCCTTTCGTACGAAGGATTAGCAGCGGACTGATAAAACTCTTCAAGACTGAGAGTGAGGGAAGTACTGGTGTGAGGGAAGTACAGGGGAGAGGGAAGTACCGGGAACTGGGGGCAAGTGGTTACCGTACTGGACAGGCTAGTGTGTGTGTTATGCACCAGGCTATCTAAGGTTCGAATCCTTCACGAGAAAGCGTTCTTTGGTTATATATAACTAGTGGTTTATGCTACTGTGTCGTGTATTTAGAAGAAAGAACAAACACAATAACAATAAAAGTGACGTCATGACAGACACAGGAGACAAACACCTAACTATCCATACAACCGGGCTGTGGTGGGTATGTGGGCCTGTGGGCCGCTCCAAGCAACAGCCTGGTGGACCAAACTCTCACAAGTCAAGCCTGGCCTCGGGCCGGGCTTGGGGAGTAGAACAACTCCCAGAACCCCATCAACCAGGTATCATTTCTTCCTAATAAAAAAAGGCATCATTAAGCAATCTCTACGTGTGAAAATCTCCATTAAATATTAAAAAAAAGGTAGAGATTAATAGCCAGTTCTGACTAGCTGGCAACACCTATTTACCAATAATTGCCTACTTTAGGCTGATTCTAAATGCAAAGAATTACCCAATTACGCATCTCCGAAACAACCCCCAATTGCAATACAATGTAACCCGTTGTTCCAGGTGCTTGAGCCACACCCTTGTTACAAGTGTTCCAGCCACACCCTTGTTACAAGTGTTCCAGCCACACCCTTGTTACAAGTGTTCCAGCCACACCCTTGTTACAAGTGTTCCAGCCACACCCTTGTTACAAGTGTTCCAGCCACATCCTAATACTCCTGCAATAAGCTTATCCCGGCCAGTAAGCTTACTCACAGGTCGCTGGAAACATTAGTGCCTTTGATTTAACAAGGAAATAGCTCCACGCGAGACCAGGAGGCATGGCAGGAAGTGCAAAATAGCTCCGTTGAAGAGCGGAGCTGCAATAGGCAAGTTAACAGACAATTCTGTCAACATCAAGAGCCCAAAACTGTTCAACATTCTCCCTCTAAACATAAGAGGCATAACTGGCCGACTTCTCGACGTGTTCAAGAAAGAATTTGATGAACACCTCCACAGGGTGTCCTATTAACGGGGCTGCGATTCATACGACAGATTGCGAACAGCTGCGTCCAACAGTCTGGTTGACCAGACCAATAATCGGAAGGTCCTCGTCAGAGACCGGGCCGGCGGAGATGTTGATCCTGGAAACCACCACAAGGTAACCAGCGAGGCTGTGGTGGGTATGTGGGCCTGCGGGCCGCTCCAAGCAACAGCCTGGTGGACCAAACTCTCACAAGTCAAGGCTGGCCTCGGATCGGGCTTGGGGAGTAGAACAGTAGACCCCACTCCAGTTTACCGATTAAGAACACCAAAATCTTGAGGTTTACAATAGGCTTCACACTTCAGTTTAAAGCCAAACCCCCTTCACCCTCCCCCCCCCCCTATGTAGGGCACCCCAACCCCCTCCACCAGCCGTTACTCCACACTTCAGTTCCAATCCGTTCCACCTCTTCCCATCCATTTCTCCCATCATTCAACCCATCTTCCCCCCCCCCTCTCTCTCCCTCCTGCCCCTTCACATCTTTCATGCCTTCCCCCCCTGATTTCATTCATTTTCCGTGTGCACCCAATTCTCCACACTCTCTGTCCTTCTTATCTCTCACTCTCTCCCTCCCTCCCTCCCCTCTCCCCCCCCCCCCCTTCTCCTCCCCACCTTCCTGATCACAGCCGTCAGTCACTCCCAGACGTGCCAGGGGACTTGAGAGTACCTGCAGGTTAGCACCCTCTTCACCCACACATTCTCGCTTCTCGGGTTTAGTGTTAGCTGGAGGGTAGTGAGGAGGGCACGAGGGAGGGAGGGTAGAAAGAGGGAAGGGGGTAGGAAAGAAAGAAGGCTGTTAGGAGGAAAG
This sequence comes from Procambarus clarkii, assembly GCF_040958095.1. NCBI lineage: Eukaryota > Metazoa > Arthropoda > Malacostraca > Decapoda > Cambaridae > Procambarus > Procambarus clarkii. The sequence goes on from NC_091235.1 coordinate 6,647,158, forward strand.
GGATAGAAGGAAGGAAGGGCAGGATGGTTGGAGGGAGGGTAAGAGGGATTAGGCGGAAGGAAAGATGAGAATTAAGGTGGAAGACAGCGAGGGAGAGAGGAAGGAAGGATGTCGGAGGGAGGGAGGCAGCAGTGCCACTGGTTGTGGCACTGCACCATGACACTAGTGCCAGGGCGTTCTAACACGCCAGACCCGTCCACGTCCAACCAACACCCACCAATTGTCCCAACCATACACCTCTGTGTAAACAAGATATCCAGTGTTATTCATGGGAGATTTTGTCTGCTTGCTCTCTCTCTCTCTCTCTCTCTCTCTCTCTCTCTCTCTCTCTCTCTCTCTCTCTCTCTCTCTCTCTCTCTCTCTCTCTCTCTCTCTCTCTCTCTCTCTCTCCTTCCAGCTTCTCTGAGTCCATAGTGTTTCCATCTTCCTCTCTCCCGTCCCGTTACTCTCCTTCTCTCCTCCTTGAGTCGCCCAGTAAGACTTCGGACACCCGTCAATCACCCGAGACGAAGCAGCTACATCCCGCCCCCGTCTTTACCGTTAATGAGGTCGTTAACGGCGACCTGATGGGGTCAGGCTAATAATTACAGCAACTTTTCAGAGAACCATTTTTGTATACGAGAATTAAGCCAATGGGAGATAACTTTTTTCAGGCACTTGTGCTCTGTTGAATGGAAGTGTTGACAGTTGTTTCAAGACTTAACTACTGATCTATCGTAGTTAAGAAATCAGAGGCTGTAGCGTGTCCTCTCGCATCATATTTTGACATAACTATTCACCAACGTCTAAGCAACGTCTGGTCTATTCCCAGGGTACAGGAGCCAGTATACCTTTGGTCAGCCCTGTAGCCAAAGGACCACGTCACTTTTTACTGTAATTCATTTATAAACGACTCAAGACACCGTGAGGGGCAGAGGGCGAAGAAGAGTGGCTGATGGCTAGACTACTAATGGGTGGAGGCGCTATGTGAAAGTAGGAGAGAGAGCGAGAGAGCGAGAGAGAGAGAGAGAGAGAGAGAGAGAGAGAGAGAGAGAGAGAGAGAGAGAGAGAGAGAGAGAGAGAGAGAGAGAGAGAGGTGGCATAGAGAAGGAAGCAGTTTAGACGGTGTAGCCACAGACTAGCCTTCCTGGAGTACCACAGAACCCTAGAGGGAGCCGGTCGGCCGAGCGGACAGCACGCTGGACTTGTGATCCTGTGGTCCTGGGTTCGATCCCAGGCGCCGGAGAGAAACAACGGGCAGAATTTATTTCACCCTATGCCCCTGTTACCTAGCAATAAAATAAGTACCTGGGAGTTAGTCAGCTGTCACGGGCTGCTTCCTGGGGGTGGAGGCCTGGTCGAGGACCGGGCCGCGGGGACACTAAAAAGCCCCGAAATCATCTCTAGAAGATAACCTCAAGATAACCCTAATACCCTACCCAACATTAATCCCAACCACAGTACCAAACAGTAAGGTAACTAAACCCCTCTTACAATACCCAACACTAAGCCCTTCACACACACCTCTATAATTAACAACAACGTTTACACTCCCCATTAACCTGACCCAATAAGCCAAATACTCCCACTGTACACGGATATAAGCCGGAAATTTAAACAGGCTTCACTAGCCCACGAAGGAGTGAAAACAGAGTATATATATATATATATGTGCACACCTCTCCTCTTAGAATGTGAGGAGCGGACCAGAGACACTCCTCGCTGCCTACTAAGTCAGCATCAGCCCCTCACGCGGCTGATAAGTACCTTAAGTGGTCGCTGGGGGATGGATGGGTTCCCAGTCAACTGTAGTGCAAGTTAAGGCATCTATTTAAGTGCCAAGTCCACAACAATCTACGAAGCCAAGATTCGTCGGGGGAAAAACTATCAATAACTGAGGTTATTGAGGATTTTCAATACTTTTTGTTTTCAAAGGAGCTTCCAGCACCTACGAGTCTTGTTAAGCATAGAAACTAAGACCTGGCGTAGTTAACCTTCTGCAGTGATTCTTATGGGGCATCAGCCCGACTGTCGTTGGTAAACTGATGTAATATATATGCTTTTAATTCAGGGTCTGTTTTGAGAGAGAGAGAGAGAGAGAGAGAGAGAGAGAGAGAGAGAGAGAGAGAGAGAGAGAGAGAGAGAGAGAGAGAGAGAGAGAGAGAGAGAGAGAGAGAGAGAGACACAGAGAGAGAGAGACACAGAGAGAGAGAGAGAGACACAGAGAGAGAGAGACACAGAGAGAGAGAGAGAGAGAGAGAGAGAGAGAGAGAGAGAGAGAGAGAGAGAGAGAGAGAGAGAGAGAGAGAGAGAGAGAGAGAGAGAGAGAGAGAGACAGCGAGAGCACAGCCTGGGCCAGCCACCTTGTGAGCCATCTTAGCTGCAACTTCCACGAACCAAGAAGACAAACTAGCAACATGCAAACTGCGTCCCAAATTCATCTCCACCGACATGGTTCCCAGCATACCCAGGTAGTGCTGTAGCAGGGAGTGGCGGCAGAGCAGAGAGCCAACCACCACAACCCACTTAACATGCAGCCCCAGGCCCCACGGGGCGCGCGCGGGCTCCCGCCACCTAACCTACCGGGAGAGCAGCCTACATATTCTCCCAGGACGATCAAGCAATAGTCTCAGGACGATCAAGCAAAAGTCTCAGGACGATCAAGCAAAAGTCTCAGGACGATCAAGCAAAAGTCTCAGGACGATCAAGCAAAAGTCTCAGGACGATCAAGCAAAAGTCTCAGGACGATCAAGCAAAAGTCTCAGGACGATCAAGCAAAAGTCTCAGGACGATCAAGCAAAAGTCTCTACCATCTCTTCTACCTGGGAAGAGATTGGATTAGATTAAAATCTGATTGGATTTAAGCATGATTAAGAAAACCATGGGAGAAGTAATGAGTGGATAATCTGGTGGATTGTCGTCCGAGTAATAGCGTCATTCATCCTGGGAGATGGGGCCAGCGGGGCCGAGGGGAAGATGGCCAACGGGTGTGTCCTTGGCCAGGAGTCTCGGCCTCGCGGCCAGGTGCACAGTGCTCCTGGTGGTAATTTTTTTTTTTTTCAGGAATATTCCTGCGCGGGCCCTAAGCCTCTGGCTGGCCCACTAAGTGTTGCTTGTTTCTGTTTTACTTGGGCGGAGTATGAGTATTTATGACTCGTATGGTCGCTTCAGTAAGATTTTGCCATAAAATTTTGCTGGTGGTCGTGATCACTCTCATCAAGTATGAGCCTCCGTGCACCCCAGGGCACGATGCCTACACACGAGTGTCACGAGAGCCAATAGGCTCCCTGCAGTTTCCTTATGTTCTGTTGTTATGGTGGTTCCGCGCAGCGTGGAAGTGTGTGGATGTGGATATGCAGTGTGGATATGTTGGTGTGGTCTTCAAGATGGTGCAAAATACATGTGTGTGTTAATAATTGGTTGAGTTTGATGTGTAGTGCTTTGCCGATGTCTTCAATCTTCAATTGTCATTGTATCTCTTGTGATATATCCGATGATCTGTTGTGGTTGTGTGTATAGAAATTATATGTTCTTTGGTGGATCCTTGTTGTTTGTGCATTGTGATACGCCGTGAAAAAGATGTCTTGCCAGTGTTGTCAGCTGATGATGGGTCGAAGTGGGCTTCAGGTTTGTGGGTCTTGACAGCTACGTACGTATATCCAGACTTGTACTCTGCAGATAAACAGATTGTTTGCCTTTCCATTGGAGACTTTTGGCGTCGTGGAGAGGGGGAACCTGCTGCATGGGTAACAGCTTCTCCATATCAACCTGGCTTTGCGCCCTGGAGAGGCCACTTCAGACCAACAACCAGAGCGCAACAACATAATCTCCTGAGACTGATGGATGCCTACTACTACTACTCTGCTGTGGCTGTCGGCACAAGTCCAGACCCTTTGGCATTAACAGTTTCACTCAATCAGTTTATCTTCGTTTGTAATACCACCTCAAGTCTCCAAATGCAGAGTTGTCTCCACCTAGAGATAGTGGCCGGCTACCCACCTGGAAGTAGTGGCCGAGTATAACCACTTACGACGTGCTCCACATCGTAACTTGAGTTACTTACCTTCCTGAAGAAGTCTATACACCAGGAGCAGTCACGCCAGGCAAGAAACTGCTCCTCAGCCAACGGCCTCCGAATTGTGGCTGGAACTTCGTCAGCCTGGAGTTGAAGCAGCCGCTGTAGGATACCTAATAGATTTACTTTATACCTGTGGGGCAGCGGACATTACTTAGTTGTAGGTCTGGGGGATGGGAAGGTGGGGTGACGATGTACCATCCTCCCTCCCTCCGGTACCATGGGGCGGTCTCCATGTACCTCTCCCACCCTCCGGTACCATGGGGCGGTCTCCATGTACCTCTCCCACCCTCCGGTACCATGGGGCGGTCTCCATGTACCTCTCCCATCCTCCGGTACCATGGGGCGGTCTCCATGTACCTCTCCCACCCTCCGGTACCATGGGACGGTCTCCATGTACCTCTCCCACCCTCCGGTACCATGGGACGGCCTCGATATACCTCTCCCATCCTCCGGTACCAGGGGACGGCCTCACTGTACCCTCCCATCCTCCGGTACCATGGGGCGGTCTCACTGTACCCTCCCACCCTCCGGTACCATGGGGCGGTCTCCATGTACCTCTCCCACCCTCCGGTACCATGGGACGGTCTCCATGTACCTCTCCTACCCTCCGGTACCATGGGACGGCCTCACTGTACCCTCCCATCCTCCGGTACCATGAGGCGGTCTCCATGTACCTCTCCCATCCTCCGGTACCATGGGGCGGTCTCCATGTACCTCTCCCATCCTCCGGTACCATGGGGCGGTCTCCATGTACCTCTCCCACCCTCCGGTACCATGGGGAGGTCTCCATGTACCTCTCCCATCCTCCGGTACCATGGGGCGGTCTCCATGTACCTCTCCCATCCTCCAGTACCATGGGGCGGTCTCCATGTACCTCTCCCACCCTCCGGTACCATGGGGAGGTCTCCATGTACCTCTCCCACCCTCCGGTACCATGGGACGGTCTCCATGTACCTCTCCCACCCTCCGGTACCATGGGGCGGTCTCCATGTACCTCTCCCATCCTCCGGTACCATGGGGCGGTCTCCATGTACCTCTCCTACCCTCCGGTACCATGGGACGGTCTCCATGTACCTCTCCCATCCTCCGGTACCATGGGACGTTCTCCCTGTACCTCTCCCATCCTCCGGTACCATGGGACGTTCTCCCTGTACCTCTCCCATCCTCCGGTACCATGGGACGGTCTCCATGTACCTCTCCCACCCTCCGGTACCATGGGGCGTTCTCCATGTACCTCTCCCATCCTCCGGTACCATGGGACGGTCTCCATGTACCTCTCCCACCCTCCGGTACCATGGGGCGGTCTCCATGTACCTCTCCCACCCTCCGGTACCATGGGACGGCCTCGCTGTACCCTCCCATCCTCCGGTACCAGGGGGCGGTCTCCACGTACCTCTCCTACCCTCCGGTACCATGGGACGGCCTCGCTGTACCCTCCCATCCTCCGGTACCAGGGGGCGGTCTCCACGTACCTCTCCTACCCTCCGGTACCATGGGACGGCCTCGCTGTACCCTCCCACCCTCCGGTACCAAGGGACAGCCTCGTTGTACCCTCCCATCCTCCGGTACCATGGGACGGTCTCCATGTACCTCTCCCATCCTCCGGTACCATGGGACGGTCTCCATGTACCTCTCCCACCCTCCGGTACCATGGGACGGCCTCGCTGTGCCCTCCCATCCTCCGGTACCAGGGGGCGGTCTCCACGTACCTCTCCTACCCTCCGGTACCATGGGACGGTCTCCATGTACCTCTCCCATCCTCCGGTACCATGGGACGGTCTCCATGTACCTCTCCCACCCTCCGGTACCATGGGGCGGTCTCCATGTACCTCTCCCACCCTCCGGTACCATGGGACGGTCTCCATGTACCTCTCCCACCCTCCGGTACCATGGGGCGGTCTCCATGTACCGCTCCCACCCTCCGGTACCATGGGGCGATCTCCATGTACCTCTCCCATCCTCCGGTACCATGGGACGGCCTCGCTGTACCCTCCCATCCTCCGGTACCAAGGAAGCCGCTGGGGATGTGCCTGTGGATAGCGGTAGATGCTTTCATCTCCTCCCTGACGGGGGTGGAGAGGAGAGCCCATTGGTTACGGTGGGCAGCTGATGTCTTCCCAATCACTTCACACAGTGTAGGCCTGGTAGTCCTGACTCTAGGCCTGGTAGTCCTGACTCTAGGCCTGGTAGTCCTGACTCTAGGCCTGGTAGTCCTGACTCTAGGCCTGGTAGTCCTGACTCTAGGCCTGGTAGTCCTGACTCTAGGCCTGGTAGTCCTGACTCTAGGCCTGGTAGTCCTGACTCTAGGCCTGGTAGTCCTGACTCTAGGCCTGGTAGTCCTGACTCTAGGCCTGGTAGTCCTGACTCTAGGCCTGGTAGTCCTGACTCTAGGCCTGGTAGTCCTGACTCTAGGCCTGGTAGTCCTGACTCTAGAGCGCAGTAGGCCTAGTGTTGTTTGAAACGCATCAAATGAAGTCATCAGTACTAGGACTTCAAGCGTTCCCAAGGTTTATATTTCCGCTGGTCTTCACAACAGAGCCTCGTGTGGAACACAGAGGCAGGAGCCGGTCGGCCGAGCGGACAGCACACTGGACTTGTGATCCTGTGGTCCTGGGTTCGATCCCAGGCGCCGCTGAGAAACAATGGGGCAAAGTTTCTTTCACTTTATTCCCCCTGTTACCTAGCAGTAAAATAGGTACCTGGGTGTTAGTCAGCTGTCACGGGCTGCTTCCTGGGGGTGGAGGCCTGGTCGAAGACCGGGCCGCGGGGACACTAAAGCCCCGAAATCATCTCAAGATAACCTCAAGATAAGGACCCAGAAGCCTGGCACAGAGCACAGCAATAGACGGCCTGGAAGCTGTTTATAAATAGCTGGGTCTTCCATTTAGTCACTGATAGCGAGCCTGGGGCCAGATTCACGAAGCAGTTACGCAAGCACTTACGAACCTGTACATCTTTTCTCAATCTTTGGCAGCTTTGTTTACAATTATTCAATAGTTAATGAGCTCCGAAGCACCAGGAGGCTGTTTATAACAATAACAACAGTTGATTGGCAAGTTTTCATGCTTGTAAACTGTTTAATAAATATAACCAAAGCCGTCAAAGATTGAGGAAAGATGTACCTACCTGGTACCCGGGGGTACACGTTCGTAAGTACTTGGGTAACTGCTTCGTGAATCTGGCCCCTGGCCGGGCTCGGGGAGTAGAACTCCCGAAGCCCTCTCCAGGTATGTTCCAGGTAAGGACTGATGGGTATGAGTACCCTGATACTTCAGGAGGCCATGGCATAAGAGCATTGAACCCACGTTGACCCTGTTATATAGGCTATACTCACCTATATCTTATATAACTATATAGGAGACAGATTGGTGTGCTTTGCTGTACTCACCTTGTTGTGCTTGTGGGGGTTGAGTTTTAGCTCTCTGGTGCCGCCTGTGCTCACTGCAGGTGGGTAATCACTCCCCCTACAGGCACCTGTGTGTCTCTCCCACACAGGTGCCTCTCTCTCACCAACACAGCCTACAGGCTTCACCAACTGCATCCCTACTCACTACATGGCCTTGGGGCGTGCCTCGGAGTGCCCCGGCGTGCCCTGGGTGGGGAGGCGTGGATGTAACACCTTGGTGTTGGGTACACAAGCGGTCAAGGCTGGGTGTAGGGAGGGGGGGGGGGGGGCAGCCTTTACCATCCACCAGTGTGTGGTATATTATGTCATAGTCTCTCTCTCTCTCTCTCTCTCTCTCTCTCTCTCTCTCTCTCTCTCTCTCTCTCTCTCTCTCTCTTCTTGGTTTCTACTTTTCCCTTGACATCAAGACTTACATTTTGTAATTAGAAAATGAAAAAGAAACACAGGATGAATTGGCTGGAGACGAGGAAGGAGTTTGGAGAACTCCTTCAAATAACTCTTGCAACGTTCCTTACTATTAAAGAGCTTTTTGTACATTGAATTTTCATATTGATGTGTGTGTGTGGGCTTCTTTCAACCTCTAACCCAACATATCTGAAAATAAAGGAATTGTCGACATTTCGGTCCATCACCGGACCATGTATAGTCACAGGACCGACCGAAACATCGTTAATTCCTCTGTATTCACATCTGCGGATTGGCTTATCTTGAGATGATTTCGGGGGCTTAGCGTCCCCGCGGCCCGGTCCTCGACCAGGCCTCCTTTTTGTTACACACATACCCAGGAAGCAGGCCGTAGCAGCTATCTAACTCCCAGGTTAATATTTACTGCTAGGTGAACAGGTGCATCAGGGTGAGAGAAACTCTGCCCATTTGTTTCTTTCTCCACCGGAGATCGAACACGGAACCTCAGGACTACGAATCCCGAGCGTTGTCCACTCAGCTGTCAAGCCCCTAGGGCGTGACTTCTGTAAATTACTAGTGCAGGGTCTTTGTAAATTACTGTCATCTGTATCTGTGTAAATTATAGTCATCACACCTTTGTAAATTACCGACTCAATTTTGTAAACCCCCCTCGGGCAACCGTTGTAAATTATCACCACACAAAATCACTGATAAAATAAATTTTCATTTGTAAAATTAACCTAATACAACAGTAAAATAATTCATACAATTTAATAGATTACCATCATACCATTATAAATTACCAGCATACCAATATAAATCACCATCATATCATTATAAATCACCAGCATACCAATATAAATCACCATCATATCATTATAAATCACTATCATACCATTTTAAATCACCATCATACCATTATAAATCACCATCATATCACAGTAAATCACCGTTATACCACAATAAATCACCATCATACCACAGTAAATCACCATCATACCACAGTAAATCACCATCATACCACAGTAAATCACCATCATACCATAATAAATCACCATCATACCACAATAAATCACCATCATACCACAATAAATCACCATCATACCATTACCCCTAAACACTTGTAAATGGCACAATACGCGCGTAAATTAGCCCGGGTTGTAAATACGCGGCTCTATGCTGCCCTTCACCATCTGCCACCCCATTGGCTCCTCCCAGGGGGACTTAACGACCCCCGCAGACCTAATGACCACCAACGTTATCATTCAACCCGTAAATAATGCTGTGTGAGAGAATTAATTAAGTGTTCGTCCGGTGGTGAGTGGCTTAGGGTTGGGCTGGCTGTACTCTGAGTGGTGTTCGGAGTGTCAGAGTACAGGGGGGAGGGGGGCCAGGGATTCTGAATTTCGCAAATTGGAGGAAATTGGGAAAATAGGACGTCGCTGGAACTTGTGCTTCACTTCACTTGGAATATAAATGTATTTCTGTAAGAACGTTTGTTCGAGGTCAGAGGTCAAACGCTTAGGGCTAGACTCACCAAACTTTGTATGATGATTTGGCAGTGTTAGAGGGTGGTTGGGGTCGACCCCCATCCCCATGCCCCTCTTTAAGAAGGATCGGCTACTATGCCGAATCCCTGTGACTTCTATGACGTTAGAAATGTGGGCTTAATTGTTCAGTGTTAAAACTGATTTCACGGTTGTTATCGAAGATAACGTTATTCTGAACACCAGCCGTACACGAGAACAATGTCAAATGCTTTCTGACAGTCTAGGAAAATACAGTCTACCCAGCCTTCTTGTTCCCGCCCTATTTTAACAACACTGTCATTGAACTCTGTTAAATTTGTCAGGCACGACTTTTGGAGGTGATGACAAGTAGGTATGCTGTCTACCTGTCACGGAGGTTACCTTCTCCCAGTGGTCAACTGTTCTCAACCTGGTCACCTGTTCCATCACTTTACACGGAATACTTGTTGGTGACACTACGATGGTTGATGTGGTGGTTATGGTGGTGGTTGTGGTGGTGGTGGTGGTGGTGGTTGTGGTGGTGGTTGTGGTGGTGGTGGTGGTGGTGGTTGTGGTGGTGGTGGTGGTGGTGGTGGTTGTGGTGGTGGTGGTGGTGGTTGTGGTGGTGGTTGTGGATGTGGTAATTTAGCAATTAACACAATCACCCCTCGTGATCCTCAATCACAGGGGGCCTCGTAGCCTGGTGGATAGCGCGCAGGACTCGTAATTCTGTGGCGCGGGTTCAATTCCCGCACGAGGCAGAAACAAATGGGCAAAAGTTTCTTTCACCCTGAATGCCCCTGTTACCTAGCAGTAAATAGGTACCTGGGAGTTAGTCAGCTGTCACGGGCTGCTTCCTGGGGTGGAGGCCTGGTCGAGGACCGGGCCGCAGGGACACTAAAGCCCCGAAATCATCTCAAGATAACCTCAAGATAACTAATTGCTAATAAGAGCAATTAACATATTTACCTTTAAGGCAGCTAAGCAATTAAAGTGAAAGCATTGTTCACCTTTGTGTAAAGTTAATGCAAATATAAGATTACCCCCAGTGTTACTGTGGCAAGTGGTAAAGTGGTGGAGTAAGTGGTGAAGTGGTGGAGTAAGTGGTGAAGTGGTGGAGTAAGTGGTGAAGTGGTGGAGTAAGTGGTGAAGTGGTGGAGTAAGTGGTGAAGTGGTGGAGTAAGTGGTAAAGTGGTGGAGTGGTGGAGTAAGTGGTGAAGTGGTGGAGTAAGTGGTGAAGTGGTGGAGTAAGTGGTGAAGTGGTGGAGTAAGTGGTGAAGTGGTCGAGTAAGTGGTGAAGTGGTGGAGTAAGTGGTGAAGTGGTGGAGTAAGTGGTGAAGTGGTGGAGTAAGTGGTGAAGTGGTGGAGTAAGTGGTAAAGTGGTGGAGTAAGTGGTGAAGTGGTGGAGTAAGTGGTGAAGTGGTGGAGTAAGTGGTAAAGTGGTGGAGTAAGTGGTGAAGTGGTGGAGTAAGTAGTGAAGTGGTCGAGTAAGTGGTGAAGTGGTCGAGTAAGTGGTGAAGTGGTGGAGTAAGTGGTGAAGTGGTGGAGTAAGTGGTGAAGTGGTGGAGTAAGTGGTGAAGTGGTGGAGTAAGTGGTGGAGTAAGTGGTGAAGTGGTCGAGTAAGTGGTGAAGTGGTCGAGCAAGTGGTGAAGTGGTCGAGCAAGTGGTGAAGTGGTCGAGCAAGTGGTGAAGTGGTCGAGCAAGTGGTGAAGTGGTCGAGCAAGTGGTGAAGTGGTGGAGTAAGTGGTGAAGTGGTGGAGTAAGTGGTGAAGTGGTCGAGCAAGTGGTGAAGTAAGTGGTGAAGTGGTGGAGTAAGTGGTGAAGTGGTCGAGCAAGTGGTGAAGTGGTCGAGCAAGTGGTGAAGTGGTGGAGTAAGTGGTGAAGTGGTGGAGTAAGTGGTGAAGTGGTAGAGTAAGTGGTGAAGTGGTGGAGTAAGTGGTGAAGTGGTGGAGTAAGTGGTGAAGTGGTGGAGTAAGTGGTGAAGTGGTCGAGCAAGTGGTGAAGTGGTGGAGTAAGTGGTGAAGTGGTCGAGCAAGTGGTGAAGTGGTGGAGTAAGTGGTGAAGTGATCGAGTAAGTGGTGAGGTGGCCAATCAACCAAGTGGTGAGGTGGCCAATCAACCAAGTGGTGAGGTGGTCAATCAACCAAGTGGTGAGGTGGTCAATCAACCAAGTGGTGAGGTGGTCAATCAACCAAGTGGTGAGGTGGTCAATCAACCAAGTGGTGAGGTGGTCAATCATCCTAGACCGGAACGCCCAACACCGCCTCTCTTGTTTTGTTTACATAACGCTCAAGAGGCGTCAAAACAAGCAACAGTATAAACAACACAAAAACAAATAATAATACTAGGTCAACACTGCAGGAATGGCGTCCTCACCTTAACACCAGAATGGAATCCTAAGATTTAAGGTCACGCAACTGACCTCTGACCCTAGTGCCTCCACTGGAGTGCCTCCCCTGTGACCTCTAACCTTATGAAACTCGTTCATCCCAACACAATACATTTCCAGCCATGACCCCGAGGGAACTACTGAGATGGGAAGGTACAGTTCAAGGGCCCCAGACGTCGTAAAGCCATGTGAAGGAGTTGGGTGTACACATGTCGGAAGATCTTACCTTTAAGGAACACAGTAAAGTAGCCGTCACAACTGCAAGAAAAATGACAGGTTGGATAACAAGAACTTTTCACACTAGAGATGCTATACTGCTATACCAATGATGATACTTTTCAAGACGCTAGTGCTCTCTAGAGTGGAGTACTGCTGCACAATGACAGCCCCTTTCAAAGCTGGAGAAATTGCTGACCTGGAGAGCGTGCAGAGATCCTTTACTGCTGGAGTCCATTCAGTAAAACATCTAAACTATTGGGACCGACTTAAGAGCCTAAATCTGTATTTTCTTGAGCGCAGGCGGGAGAGATACATAATAATTTACAATTGGAAAATAGTTGAAAGGCTGGTCCCAAACCTGCACACAGAAATAACATCACATGAGACCAGAAGGCATGACAGGATGTGCAGAATACCCCCGTTGAAGAGCAGAGGTGCAACAGGTACTCTGAGGGAACTATCAACATCAGAGGCCCGAGACTGTTCAACACGCTTCCACTACACATAAGGGACATAACTGGCCGACCCCTCACAGTGTTCAAGAGAGAACTGGATAACACCTCCAAAGGATACCTGATAAACCAGGATGTGACTCAAACATCAGGCTGCAAGCAGCCGCGTTCAACAGCCTGGTTGACCAGTCCAGCAACCAGCAGGCCTGGTCGACGACCGAGCCGCAGGGACGTTGAGCCCTGAAATCATCGCAAGGTAAGACGGACCACACAGTGAACCCCTGAACACACTGAACACCACATGACCGTACGAATTGTCCATGCCGTGTGTCCCAGGAGTTTATCTTATTCTTCCCCCGTGGGGTAAATTTATCGAAGCCCTCACCCCAGGGGGGTGAGTCCCCCCAAGAGACGCCCGAACTACTCAAAAATCCATTGTAAATTATAGCAGCCTGAAGCCTCCCCGAGGAGAGCCTGAAGCCTCCCCGAGGAGAGCCTGAAGCCTCCCCGAGGAGAGCCTGAAGCCTCCCCGAGGAGAGCCTGAAGCCTCCCCGAGGAGAGCCTGAAGCCTCCCCGAGGAGAGCCTGAAGCCTCCCCGAGGAGAGCCTGAAGCCTCCCCGAGGAGAGCCTGAAGCCTCCCCGAGGAGAGCCTGAAGCCTCCCCGAGGAGAGCCTGAAGCCTCCCCGAGGAGAGCCTGAAGCCTCCCCGAGGAGAGCCTGAAGCCTCCCCGAGGAGAGCCTGAAGCCTCCCCGAGGAGAGCCTGAAGCCTCCCCGAGGAGAGCCTGAAGCCTCCCCGAGGAGAGCCTGAAGCCTCCCCGAGGAGAGCCTGAAGCCTCCCCGAGGAGAGCCTGAAGCCTCCCCGAGGAGAGCCTGAAGCCTCCCCGAGGAGAGCCTGAAGCCTCCCCGAGGAGAGCCTGAAGCCTCCCCGAGGAGAGCCTGAAGCCTCCCCAAGGAGAGCCTGAAGCCTCCCAGAGGAGAGCCTAAAGCCTCCCCAAGGCGAGGCTTCACTACCATTCTTAGCCATAAGAATGACACCGCCATTCTTAACCATCACCATAAGCTAATATCTTTTGGTAATGTCACTCTCCTGAGAGCTTCGGGTGTTTGAAAACGTTGATTTTACCTTAGTGATCCCAAGATCTTACCTTAGTAAGATCTTACCTTATCTTACCAGGAGGCCTAGTAGACGACCGGGCCGCGGGGACACTAAGCCCCGGAAGCACCTCAAGGTAGTGATCCCAAGATCTTACCTTAGAGGTGGTGAGGGTACTGTATCCTTCCTTAGTGCGTTTCAGGGGAACATATCCTACAAGGCGCCTTAGTTCACTGCTAAAACAACACTTAACTTCACCATAATATTTTGTAATCCAATAGACTGGGTGATACAACACTCAGTTTAGTGTAATTAAAGTAATTTTTTTAACCAGTTTCCATGTAAATTAGACTAATTTCCAGTTAGCACCTTATTAATTAATATTAAGATCAGAGTAATGATGGGTGAATATTTCAGTTTCATATATAAGAGCCGTAGTATAGGAAATAGCACTTCACTGGGAGAGCAACACGCACCACACCCTCTCCCTCCAGCACTCACGTGCGCACTGAGGTAAACACTAGCAGACCAGAGTGTGGGAGCGGCCAGGCTAACGTTCCCGCGCCTCCACCAATCACCGCCCAGAACACGCGTCCCCCTGAAGGCAGGTGGCCACTTTCTCTATATATCTCTAGTTTTTATCCAAGTAATAATCAATTTTTTCTAATATAACAACATGGCTGATGACCCCGTTGGTATTATTCTATTAAATAATGTCATTTAATTTAAAATAACACGAAGAATTAGCAAGATAACAGTGAATATTATTGGGATTAATATCTGGCATTCTTTCAGGTATGATGTTCAAATTTGTGAATGATATCATACACACTTTCCAGGGAGGAGAGGGGGGGGGGAAGGTGACCTCAGAGATGTGTGTGGATGATTCATTGAGTAATACGACTCACTCGAGACCTTTAATTAACGATCAATTAAAAATGAGTTCCAGAGCAGGGATAATTAATCTAGGTTTTACTGCTTTCATTAAGTTTAATAATTATGATATTTTGAATATTTAATTTAACTTTAAAGATTGTTAAATACTGTACTTACAAATATAATAATCACGAAAATAATGTAAATTACCTCTTTAATGACTAAATACCTTTTTAATGACAGTAAATACCTCGTTAATGACTGTAAATACCTCTTTAATGACTGAAAATACCTCTATAATGACTGAAAATACCTCTATAATGACTGAAAATACCTCTTTAATGACTGAAAATACCTCTTTATTGATTGTAAATACCTCTTCAATGACTGTAAATACCTCGTTAATGACTGTAAATACCTCTTAAACGTCTGTAAATACCTCTTTAATGTCTGTAAATACCTCTTTAATGATTGTAAATACCTCTTTAATGACTGTAAATACCTCTTTAATGTCTGTAAATGCGTCTTTAATGATTGTAAATACCTCATTAATGACAGTAAATACCTCTTTAATGACGGTAAATACCTCATTAATGACTATAAATACCTCTTTAATGACGGTAAATACCTCTTTAATGACTGTAAATAAAGTCTTTTTTTAATACCCAACTTTGACATCAAATTCAGTTAATCCGGTCCTGCGGTTCCTACAGAATAAGTAAATTATGTGTTTGTAAACTAATTAAATCAGGCTTGTGTAGGCCGTATTGCAATCAGACAATTCTAGGTCTCCCATTCAATACTTACCCCGACAGACCACTTTTAAAAAGTCTTTGAGGTGGTTTAAGGGGTTTACTTAAAGACTATCACTCTCTGGAGCCCATTAAGACCACCATTGACCAACCAGCAAGTATGTTTTAGTCCTCAACTAAGTCCAGATTCATGATACATTAAGAATTGACGAAATCTGTGCATCTTTCCTCAATCATGGTGACTTTGTTTGCAGTTATTAAACAGTTAATGAGCTCCGAAGCACCACATAGTTGCTTATAATAATAATAATATATATATCTGCGCACACATTCACACGATATATATATATATATATAGTAATTCATGTTCATAATATAATATTAATCCAAATAAACCAATTTCTCTCACTGGCCTCCTCCTTACCTCCAACCTCCAGGCTAGGCTCTTGGAGGCCAGGTTGACCTCCAGTCTCCAGCCTCTCCTCGCTCCCCTTTCCATCAGTGTCAGCATGACAACTGACACTTGAGTGACAGTCAGGTGACAAGGTCAGGTGACACAGTCCGGGCACTTGGCTGTTTCCCCATGAGAACTGGGGCGACCACTACCCTGAGTACGTCAAGTCATTTAGACAGATTCTGTGACTGGCCCTTGGGAGCCTTTGGGTGCCTTTGGGAGCCCTTGGGTGGCCTTGGGAGCCTTTGGGTGCCTTTGGGTGCCCTTGGGTGCCCTTGGGTGGCCTTGGGTGCCTTTGGGTGCTCTGGGGTGTCAAGGTCTGTGACTGGCCCTTGGGTGCCCTTGGGTGCCCTTGGGTGTCCTTGGGTGGCCTTGGGTGCCCTTGGGTGCCTTTGGGTGCTCTGGGGTGTCAAGGTCTGTGACTGGCCCTTGGGTGCCCTTGGGTGCCTTTGGGTGCTCTGGGGTGTCAAGGTCTGTGACTGGCTCCTGGGTGCCAGGGGAGTAGTCAGAGTGCCTTAGAAGCTGGAGTGTCATAGCATGTCTGTGTAATATCTTTAAGGACTCTTTAATAGACTGGGCACCGTGTGGGTATAAGGGTAAAGGGTACCCTTATACCCGTGTGGGTATAAGGGTAAAGGGTACCCTTATACCCGTGTGGGTATAAGGGTAAAGGGTACCCTTATACCCGTGTGGGTATAAGGGTACAGGGTACCCTTATACCCGTGTGGGTATAAGGGTACAGGGGGAGAGTTGCTGATTTACAACCTGTCCAGAGTGCACATGTAAGGTGAATTGTTCCTCTTGAGTCGGATTAATTAATAGTCGATTACATTGTTTCTCATTGATATTTAGAATTGAATATTCTAATTCTAGTCACTAATTCATAATAATAATAAATTCTATGTTTCGTTACCAAACATAGAATTTATGTAAATAAATACAGTCACTGAAATACCAAAGTTATTTGGTTTTTCAGTTAATTTATCCAGTCATTTTGCTGAGAATATTTCACCTGGAGTTTCCTGAGTTGATTGGCTGTCTGGAGAATCTCATGATTCTCAAAAGCATATAAATAATAATAATAAACATCTTATGTAATTATCAACAAGTTCCAGAATTAATAATTCAGAATTATATCCTTAGTAATTGTCAAAGAAGGTTTCTAAGTTCCTGGTTTTCAAAGTCTTGACTTTCCTCTTTGCGAGTCAGGAACGAGTTTGTTAGTAAATTTTACAGTATTAAAGAAGGGAGAGTTTTTTGTATGTTATTATAATTATTATTATTTTCTACCACAGACGTGGCCACACATTTACAATGCTAACCAGCATATATATACATTTTCTTTTGTCCTCCATGGACAGGGTGAGAGATCTGGTAAACATATAGTTCAGGGATTTATTGAACAATCAACCACAGAAATTGATTGTATAGTGCTTTTAAAATGCTACTCTAACCTACAGACATAAATACACAGTGGTGGCAGCATTGACTTCAATTAGGTATTTCAAGTAATTATCCTTTGTTGATACAAAATTCAGTGTGTTGTCGTACTGTGCTCTTAACTCTCACCCCTGTGGAATATTGGGTGTTTACTGCTGACAGGGCGAGCCTATTTTATCCCAAAGTGGGTAACATCACAGACGTTACAAAGGGTGACAGGGTAGGCGGTACAAACAGCAGTGTCTGGGACATTACACTAGAACGGAAGGTGTAGCTAGGATCGTAATGGAGGGGAATAGATGGAGTAGTAGGCTTGAAATAGGGGGGAATGAGGGGGGGGGGGTCGTTAACACAACGGGTCGGAATGTCGGAATGCAGGGGGTGTCAGGATTACGGATGGGGTTAAGGTCGGAATGGGGAGGGAAGGGAAAGTCAGGGGAACGATGTGGGAAGGGTCGGAATAGGATTCAAAGGAACGGATGGGGAGGTAGAGGAGGAAGGGGAAGGGGGGTGCCAATAAATGGGACCTTTTTTGTGATCAAAGGTCAGAGTAATCACAGGTGTTATTGTACCATACAGGTGAGTCTGTGAGAGGTGAGTCTGTGAGAGGTGAGTCTGTGAGAGGTGAGTCTGTGAGAGGTGAGTCTGTGAGAGGTGAGTCTGTGAGAGGTGAGTCTGTGAGAGGTGAGTCTGTGAGAGGTGAGTCTGTGAGAGGTGAGTCTGTGAGAGGTGAGTCTGTGAGAGGTGAGTCTGTGAGAGGTGAGTCTGTGAGAGGTGAGTCTGTGAGAGGTGAGTCTGTGAGAGGTGAGTCTGGGTACTGGTCTGGGTGGACAAATGGTAGGAATTCTGGCTTGAATGATAAATTGGTCATATATATATCTATTCCTTAATAAGTTGGTCCTGTTTATATGTGTGTATGTGTATAATACACTGTTTACTATTTGTATTAAGTATTTGTGGCCGCAGGATCGAGCTGTTAGCTCTTGGATCCCGCCTTTCTAACTAATTGTCTAATGTAATGACTCCAGACATGTTTTCCTTTATCAATCTACGGTCTCTCTCTCTCTCTCTCTCTCTCTCTCTCTCTCTCTCTCCCCCCCCTCTCTCTCTCTCTCTCTCCCCCTCCCTCTCTCTCTCACACACACACATTGGGGTTGGTTGGCTGAGTGACCAGCACTCAAGACTCGTGGACCAAGGGACCGGGGTTCGATCCCGGCAGCCGGTGGAAAAACAAATGGGCAGAGTTTCTTTCACCCTGATGCCCCTGCTACCTAACAGTAAATAGGTACCTGGGAGTTAGTCAGCTGTCAAGGGCTGCTTCCTGGGTGTGTGTATGTAGTGGGGAAAAATTAGTAAGTAGTTAGTAACAGTTGATTGACAGTTGAGAGGCGGGCAAAAAGAGCAGAGCTCAACCCCCGCAAGCACAAATAGGTGAATACAAATAGGTGAATATACACCGTGAGAAAAAACCTTGTAACAGATCTGGAGAGAAGGGACTTCGTGACACCACCAACATGGGATCTTGACGCTGGCAAATCTTGCCTCACAGGTTTTAATAGTTTTTGCACCTCACAGGTCGTAGTTGATATTACGACCAGGTGACAAGGGTTAAATAAGAAAGAGAAGGCTGGGCGGACTGCGTTTTTTTGGAATGTCAGAAAGCCTTTGACACATTACCCCATAAGAGGCTAGTGCATAAATTGGAGAAACAGGCAGGAGTAACTAGTAGGGTGCTCCAGTGGATAAGGGAGTATCTAAGCAATGGGAAGCAGAGAGTTACAGTGAGGGGTGAGACCTCAGATTGGCGTGAAGTCACCAGTGGAGTCCCACAGGGCTCTGTACTTGGACCAATCATGTTTCTGATATACGTAAATGATCTCCTAGAGGGTACAGACTCATTCCTCTCAATGTTTGCTGATGATGCCAAAATTATGAGAAGGATTAAGACAGAGAATAAATAGCATGAGACTTCAAGATGACCCGGACGAACTGAAGAAATGGTCCAACAAATGACTGCTAGAGTTTAACCTCAGTAAATGTAAAGTAATGAAGATAGGTATAGGGAGCAGGAGGGCCAAATACAAGGTACCATTTGGGAGATGAAATCTTTCAAGAATCTGGGAGAGAGAAAAACCTGGGAGTTGATATCACGCCAGGTGCAGTTGTGTGCGCGTGCGTCCGTGCGTGCGTGCGTGCGTGCGGGCGTATGTGCGCGCCTTGGCTTGCGTGAGCAGTACCTATCGGCCTCCATTACCCACAGCCTTGACTGGGAACGGAAACGACGTGATTACAGTAACAACTCTCCAATTTCCTCCGCTGAGTTGTTCCCTTGTTCCCTAACAGTGAACAAGGCTGTTCTCCCACCACAGGCTTTGTGAGGCCGCCGACCACCCTCCCAGTTATCTTGTTGTCTCAGAAAAAAAAATGATATAATTCGTTTACGAATCAAAAAAGGATATCATTCGTTTATGAATAAAATAAGGATATTATTTGTTTACGAATCAAAAAAAGGATATCATTCGTTTAAGAATAAAATAAGGATATCATTCGTTTAAGAATAAAATAAGGATATCATTCGTTTACTAATCAAAAAGGATATCATTAGTTTACGAATAAACTAAGGATATCATTCGTTTACGAATTAAAAAAGGAAATCATTCGTTTACGAATTTAAAAAAGGATATCATTCGTTTACCAATAAAAAAAGTATATAACTAGTTTACGAATTAAAAAAGGATATTATTCGATTATGAATTAAAAAGGGATATCATTGGTGTACGAATGATATCCTGAACCAGAGGTCTGTCCACGAGGCCGGATAAGGAGATCGACGACAAACTTAACGGTTTGAACACGTCCTTAACGGGTCGTTAAGCTTACCACGAGCAGCGTGCTGTGTCGCAGGTACCATACACGTCACGTGAACCATACACGTCACAAACAACCATACACGTCACAAACAAGGGCCGTGATGAGGGTTCGAACCTACGCCCGGGATGATCCCAGACGCGCCTTAGTCGACTGTGCCACGAGGCACAGTCGACTACTACCACTTCCCCAACCACTTGAGCTGGACGGTCTCGCTTCATGCAGGTCCTCGTTCAATCCCCGACGGTCCACAAGTGGTTGGGCACCATTCCTTTCCCTCCGTCCCATCCCAAACCCTTATCCTGACCCCCCTTCCTTATCCTTTCCAAGTGCTGTAATGGCTTAGTGATTTATCCTGATAACTACCTTACCTTCTTCCCCCCCGTCTCAATCCTCCGTCATACTTGCTGTCGACCTGTATACATAACTCTCCCGTCTTGTATACATAAGTCCTGTCCAGTATACATAAGTCCTGTCCAGTATACATAAGTCCTGTCCTGTATACATAAGTCCTGTCCAGTATACATAACTCTCTCGTCTTGTATACATAAGTCCTGTCCTGTATACATAACTCTCCCGTCTTGTATACATAAGTCCTGTCCTGTATACATAAGTCCTGTCCAGTATACATAAGTCCTGTCCTGTATACATAAGTCCTGTCCAGTATACATAACTCTCTCGTCTTGTATACATAAGTCCTGTCCTGTATACATAACTCTCCCGTCTTGTATACATAAGTCCTGTCCTGTATACATAAGTCCCGTCCTGTATACATAAGTCCTGTCCTGTATACATAAGTCCTGTCCAGTATATATAACTCTCCCGTCTTGTATACATAAGTCCTGTCCTGTATACATAACTCTCCCGTCTTGTATACATAAGTCCTGTCCTGTATACATAAGTCCCGTCCTGTATACATAAGTCCTGTCCTGTATACATAAGTCCTGTCCAGTATATATAACTCTCCCGTCTTGTATACATAAGTCCTGTCCTGTATACATAACTCTCCCGTCTTGTATACATAAGTCCTGTCCTGTATACATAAGTCCCGTCCTGTATACATAAGTCCTGTCCTGTATACATAAGTCCTGTCCAGTATATATAACTCTCCCGTCTTGTATACATAAGTCCCGTCCTGTATACATGAGTCCCATCCTGTTATCTCCTGGTCATAGTGTACAGTCAGTCTGGTTCTTCTCTTTGTCCAGTCCTGTTGTGTTCATCGTATTCTCTTCCCTTCCTGTTTCCTCCTCCCCTTCCATTATTCCCCTTCCGTATCGCCTCTCCCAGGTCCCTGCTTCTCTTCCACCTCACCGAGCCTGCAGTATCCGGTCTTTGTATTTCCATCTTCATACTTTCTCGTTCTTCCTCTTCTTGTTTACAATAGTCAGAGTGTAGGTGGGTGGGGCTCACCTGGTGGTGCTTCACTGATGGTGCTTATGGGGGGGGGTCGGGCTCCAGCTCTACAGACCTGCCTCACGGCTGGGGGCAGCTGTGAATGTTCCTGGTTGATTTCACCATCTTTCAATCGGCTTCATTCTCCCTTGTTTATCATTCTCCCCTGTTTATCATTCTCTCTTGTTTATCATTCTCCCCTGTTTATCATTCTCCCCTGTTTATCATTCTCCCCTGTTTATCATTCTCCCTTGTTTATCATTCTCCCCTGTTTATCATTCTCCCTTGTTTATCATTCTCCCTTGTTTATCATTCTCCCTTGTTTATCATCCTCCCTTGTTTATCATTCTCCCTTGTTTATCATTCTCCCTTGTTTATCATCCTCCCTTGTTTATCATTCTCCCTTGTTTATCATTCTCCCTTGTTTATCATTCTCCCTTGTTTATCATCCTCCCTTGTTTATCATTCTCCCTTGTTTATCATTCTCCCTTGTTTATCATTCTTTCTTGTTTATCATTCTCCCTTGTTTATCATTCTCCCTTGTTTATCATCCTCCCTTGTTTATCATTCTCCCCTGTTTATCATCCTCCTTTGTTTATCATTCTCCCTTGTTTATCATTCTCTCTTGTTTATCATTCTCCCTTGTTTATCATTCTCCCCTGTTTATCATTCTCCCTTGTTTATCATTCTCCCTTGTTTATCATTCTCCCTTGTTTATCATCCTCCCTTGTTTATCATTCTCCCCTGTTTATCATTCTCCCTTGTTTATCATCCTCCCTTGTTTATCATCCTCCCTTGTTTATCATTCTCCCTTGTTTATCATCCTCCCTTGTTTATCATTCTCCCTTGTTTATCATTCTCTCTGAATACGACTGTTTCGCTACATTTATCTGATTAAATATGTTTCCAGCCTCTACCAGTGTCCCCTCGCGGTGTTGTCCCTCACCTGGACACAGACTGTCTTCCAGCTGTGTGTCCCCTCAGTGTGTGTTGCAGGGGGGGGGGAGGGGGTCGTGCCGTTGCTAGGTCTGCACTAATGTTGCAAGGTTCCAGTTTCTTAGTGCAGGCAGTGTCAGAGGTCCCTTGTGGGACAGTGCTAAAGACTGCTAATCTCTCGTTGTATTTTGGAGAATGTTGGACATAGGGGGGGAGCCGGTGGCTGAGTGGACAGAACACTGGACGCGTGATCCTATGGTCCCGGGTTCGATCCCCGGCGCCGGCGAGAAACAATGGGCAGAGTTTCTTTCACCCTGATGCAACTGTTACCTTGCAGTAAATAGGTACGTGGGAGTTAGTCAGCTGCCACGGGCAGCTTCCTGGGAGTGGTACCTGGGAGTTAGTCAGCTGCTACGGGCAGCTTCCTGGGAGTGGAGGCCTGGTCGAGGACCGGGCCGCGGGGACACTAAACCCCGAAAACATCTCAAGATAACATCAAGATAACCTCAAGTCAAGCACACTCATCTTTAAAACCATGCAGTCACTCACCAACCTGTCCTCACACTTAATATGTCGCATTTATTACGGAATCGACCAACTCATTAAAATTCCTACGTATTAGTACACGTTAAATCACCGTGATGTTGCATGGCGTTTTCTATACAAGGGTCTCGATAGGTTGGGTGGGTTGTATGGGTTGTATGGGTTTGAACGTTTAGTACTAACCAGGCCCTAGGGATACGAACATACCCTTGATGAGTCAGAACAGTTCTATATTGAACGGAATGGCGAATCAAGAGAACTCTTCATGCAGGTCGGAGTTCAATCCCCGACCGTCCACAAGTGGTTGGCCACCATTCCTTCCCCCCTCCGTCCCATCCCAAATCCTTATCCTGGCTAAGGATCCTTATCCTGACTTCCAAGTGCTATACATAGAGGCGAATTGGACTGGCGCTTTCTCCTGATAGTTCCCTCCCCTTCTCCTCTTTCCGGTTATCTTGTCCACCTGTTATCACTCTGTTGCCACGTCACTTCCTCTCGGCATCCCCTCTTTCATCACATTCTCTTCATGTACTCGTAAAGCAATCTTTTATCGAGTGAAGCATCTCTTCTCAATTCATTCATCGGTACCTTTCCTCTCCTTCTTGCGGTCTGTCAATCATCTTCTCTGCCTCTCTCTCTCTCTCTCTCTCTGTCTCTCTCTCTCTCTCTCTCTCTCTCTCTCTCTCTCTCTCTCTCTCTCCATTTATCTTCTCCGTCTTCCGTCATGTATGTCTCGTGTTGTCAGTTGTTGTCGTTTAAGATTTGCTACTTGGAACAAAAAGTTCCAAGTAGCACAGGCTATGGTGAGCCCGTAGTGTGTCGTGAGTTACTGGTCAAAATGGCCGTGTGAAATTGCCAAAGGAAATATATTATATTAGAAACAAGTATTGCCGCGAGGCTCTTGAGAACAGGTGCTGCTTCGAACCGTCCCTTGGACTCTTGGAAGAGGAGCTCGGGGTCTCACAAGAGGAGCTCGGGGTCTCACAAGAGGAGCTCGGGGTCTCACAACAGGAGCTCCGGGTCTCACAAGAGGGGCTCGGGGTCTCACAAGAGGAGCTCGGGGTCTCACAAGAGGAGCTCTGGGTCTCACAAGAGGAGCTCGGGGTCTCACAAGAGGGGCTCTGGGTCTCACAAGAGGAGCTCGGGGTCTCACAAGAGGGGCTCTGGGTCTCACAAGAGGAGCTCGGGGTCTCACAAGAGGGGCTCTGGGTCTCACAAGAGGGGCTCTGGGTCTCACAAGAGGGGCTCTGGGTTGGAGCCGAGCTCTATTGGAAGAGATGGCCGAGCTCTATATTGGAAGAGCCATCTTCCAATATTGAGCTCTATTGGACGGGAAACATCTGCAAGATAAGTGTGGGCAAAAATTCAGATAGGTAAGGGGGGTAGAGCCCGGCCTGCGGCTCACAAAGACCCCCAGGGTAAGGCTGAGGAACTAATTCACAAGTGGAGTGATGCAGCATCCTCCTCTTCCCTCCCTGCAGAAATCAGCAGGGAACAGCTCCTGCGACACGATGACAGAAGAATTAGGATAACAAGAGCACTGTCTAGTGATGACGAATATGGGGAACCAATCACAGCCCAAGAAGTAAGGGGCGCTTTGAAAAAGGGTAAAAGTACAGCACCTGGTGAAGATGGCGTCACCTACGACATACTCAATGCACTGTGTGCAGTGTCTGGGAATCCACTACTCCACCTGTTTAACAAGTCATTCCTAAGTGAAGTGTTGCCCACACAATGGAAACACGCAATAATTGTTCCCATACCGAAGCCCAATGACCCTGGTAATTACAGACCTATCAGTCTCGTGTCATGCACTTGCAAGATGCTTGAAAGGATCATCCTAACCCGACTGTTGCACAAAATAGGCAGGTTAGGGGAGGGGGTCAATGGATTTGTTAAAGGACGGAGCACAGCAAATTGTATAGTTAATTACTTGGCTAATGACACGGCTAGGTACTCTGTATTTGTTGATATCAAAGGAGCCTTCAACAAAGCACAGGGGATTGCGATCCTGGACGAGCTTGCATGCATGGGTGTCAAGGGGAGACTCATGAAATGGGTTGAAGACTACCTCACAGGAAGGAAAGCCAAGGTTTGCTTCAATGGAGCAGTCTCCAGAACAATGAATATGGAACTCGGGACCCCCCAAGGAGGAGTCTTAAGCCCTACACTATTCAATGTATTTATGAATGCCATTGCAAATATTGATTTTCCGGAAGGAACACACCAAGTGGGATATGCAGATGATGTCCTAATACAAGCTCCCACCTTGGGAAAAATTGAACAGTCCATTGAACTACTCGAAAGGAAATGTATTGAGCTCGGTTTCACACTCTCCACAAACAAGATTAAAGCACACTCTCATCACAAGAGAAATGGAGAACTACAAATTAACGGTGTAACACTTGAATGGGTTGACCACTATCGGTACCTTGGCGTCACTGTCGGCTCTCACAAGGGGAAGAAAGAGGAGCTCAGCCAACTCATAAGAACATGCAAAAGTCGACTCAGGGCACTGAAAGCTATGACCTGGAATGGTCATGGAGCCTCTATTGCCGTGCTTAAAATGATGTACACAGCCTATGTGCGCTCCGTCATAGACTATGCCGCACCAGTTTTATGCACCAACTCCCAAAGCGATATGAAAAGGCTTGAAAGCATTCAGAATGAAGCCATGACAATCATTCTTGGAGTTCCAAGAACTGCCAAAACGTCCAATCTACGAGAGGAGTTGTCCCTTCCCAGTGTTGAAAGCAGAATTAAGGAGCTGAATGCTAAGCTTGCAATTGGGATAGCCAGAGATCCCCATTACAATGATATTGCTAAGAAAAAACCGAGTTATGTGCTACTTTCAGGAGGAAATAGGAGAAGCAAAAAATGTCATCACAGATCAGTCTGCTACCTTGAAGAGCTTCACCTGCTTGAGCAAGCCCGTGAGCTCCTGCTTGTAGAGAGGTTACCTCCCTGGGAGGATGACTCTTGCAAGATTATCATCAATGAAATGGCAACGAAAAAATCCAACATGATACCACAAGAAATGAGGCACAAGTATCTCGAGGATATATATAAAGAAGCCGGAGATGAACTAGATCAAATCTACACTGACGGGTCATCTAATCCTGTCAATGGCAGGGCTGGTGCAGCATACACGGTAATTAAGGATAATGCTTTCCAACGCAGAAATGAAGAAAAAGCGAGTATTGAGAACTATGCCTCTTCAACGCAAGCAGAGCTAACTGCCATTGTTATGGCGTTAAGGTTTCTTGAACGGAACACTAATGGTGCAGTGATTTGCACCGATTCAAAAGCAGCACTGCAAAGCCTAAGTAAAAATCAGGCAGAAAATCTTGCAATAGTCGCTGAAATTAAGAGAGCTGTGAGAGTACTTACCAATCAGGGAAGAGTCGTCAAGTTTCTGTGGATCCCCTCCCATGTTGGAATATGTGGGAATGAACGGGCAGATGTGCTGGCTGCTGAAGGCGCTGAAGGAGACCATATTGAATACTTTATACCTAAGACTCTACTACAAATTAGAGGTATTGTCAGGCAACATCACCGTGACAAGGTAACTGAGGAAAGGAGGATAGAAGCACAAACCAGTGAATCTGTACGATGGTACAACATGGTTGCAGCTGGCAACCCCAATCATTATGGACGAAGAGGAGGTGGACGCGGCAGAGATTCAGTAATAGCGAGAATCCGTCTTAGATACAAATATCCATGGAGGTACGGAATGGAAACAACTGTTGATCAGCGAAGTTGCAGAATCTGTGGTGAGAGTGACGGACACCGTCTTGACCACTATCTACGTGAATGTGAACACCTGAGAGACATTAGAAGTATGTGTAGAATAATAAACCCCACATTGTTTGAATTAGGAAAACACTATTTGTCAAATATTGATACTGTTCTTAAAAGATTCCCCCATTTTGCACCCGCAAGATAACGTAAGCGTTTAAGGGTTGACAGATGTTAATCTTCTTGTTTGAGGAGCTGTTCACTTGAGACAGTTAAGCAAGTCCCAGCTGTGTCTGGGTACAAGTGACAGGATGAACAACCCAGCGGGCTTTCTTCCTTTTGGGGAGTGTTGTACATGCTGCTATGGCGGTGTGTCCACTCACAAGATGAGTGGCGCTGCCCAATAAACTCGCCCCTCGGGGCAAAATTTAAAAATTTAAAAATTTAATCAGCTTGACTTGTAGGTCCCCTTCCCCCCCCCCCCCCCCCCCTTCCCGCGTCCGGACCTAACCGCGGGAACAGTTTGGGAGGCGTGTCTGCCATTGGCTGAACCACACCTCCACGGTAATTGCCGGCCGGCCCTTATTCCTGTGCTTCAAATTACTAATTTGTTTCGCAGTTTGGCTTGGCGAGTGCTTAGGAGCCTCGTGGGGAGATACCTGACTGGTCTAAGCTGATGGTCGCTGGAAGACTGGGGCCCGGATACGTGAAGGATGGTTCTGGTTCACTCCCAGAGATGGCACCACTACCCTATACATTACCCTCTTGCCTGTCTTATATACCCTATACGCACTCAGGATATCCTGTCTCCTTATCCTCCTTCTGATTACCAGCTCTATGGGGCACGAGCGCATGATTTTCTGTCCATATTCCATCCTGATTGGTCTCTGATTTCCCCTATTCGCAAAGGGTTCACAAACGCTAGCAAAATTTCTTTAGGGCAAACACCTTACAAAGGTGTTTGGGTTAACATAATGGGCAGTGTGAGGCAGGCGAGCAGGTCGTGGAGGGGAGAGCAGCGGTGCCCACTGGAGGTCCGCCAGGCGGCCAGGTTGTCCGGTATTGGGATCGAACCCATGGTTGTGAGGACAATGTCGCTGGTGGCGGGCCTGGAGCGTGTGGGGCCGCCTCCTGCCCCCCGGCCCTCACCCCTGAAGCCCACCTCTTCTACTGCCCCATTGTCGCCAACACTGGCACCGACGCCGCCAACACTGGCACCGACGCCGCCAACACTGGCACCGACGCCGCCAACACTGGCACCGACGCCGCCAACACTGGCACCGACGCCGCCAACACTGGCACCGACGCCGCCAACATTGGCACCGACGCCGCCAACACTGGCACCGACGCCCCCAACACTGGCACCGACGCCGCCAACACTGGCACCGACGCCGCCAACACTGGCACCGACGCTGCCAACACTGGCACCGACGCCCCCAACACTGGCACCGACGCCGCCAACACTGGCACCGACGCCGCCAACACTGGCACCGACGCTGCCAACACTGGCACCGACGCCCCCAACACTGGCACCGACGCCCCCAACACTGGCACCGACGCCACCAACACTGGCACCGACGCCGCCAACACTGGCACCGACGCTGCCAACACTGGCACCGACGCCGCCAACACTGGCACCGACGCCCCCAACACTGGCACCGACGCCCCCAACACAGAACCAGGGGTCACAGAGTCAGAGGTTACAGAGCCAGGGGTCACAGAGCCAGGGGTCACAGAGCCAGGAGTCACAGAGCCAGGGGTCACAGAGCCAGGGGTCACAGAGCCAGGGGTCACATTGCCAGGGGTCACAGAGTCAGGGGTCACAGTGCCAGGGGTCACAGAGTCAGAGGTTACAGAGCCAGGGGTCACAGAGCCAGGGGTCACAGAGCCAGGGGTCACAGAGCCAGGGGTCACAGAGCCAGGGGTCACATTGCCAGGGGTCACAGAGTCAGGGGTCACAGAGTCAGAGGTCACAGAGCCAGGGGTCACAGAGCCAGGGGTCACAGTGCCAGGGGTCACAGAGCCAGGGGTCACAGTGCCAGGGGTCACAGAGTCAGAGGTTACAGAGCCAGGGGTCACAGAGCCAGGGGTCACAGAGCCAGGGGTCACAGAGCCAGGGGTCACAGAGCCAGGGGTCACAGAGTCAGAGGTCACAGAGCCAGGGGTCACAGAGCCAGGGGTCACAGAGCCAGGGGTCACAGAGTCAGAGGTCACAGAGCCAGGGGTCACAGAGCCAGGGGTCACAGAGCCAGGGGTCACAGAGCCAGGGGTCACATTGCCAGGGGTCACAGAGTCAGGGGTCACAGAGTCAGAGGTCACAGAGCCAGGGGTCACAGAGCCAGGGGTCACAGAGCCAGGGGTCACAGAGCCAGGGGTCACAGAGCCAGGGGTCACAGAGCCAGGGGTCACATTGCCAGGGGTCACAGAGTCAGGGGTCACAGAGTCAGAGGTCACAGAGCCAGGGGTCACAGAGCCAGGGGTCACAGAGCCAGGGGTCACAGTGCCAGGGGTCACAGAGCCAGGGGTCACAGTGCCAGGGGTCACAGAGTCAGAGGTTACAGAGCCAGGGGTCACAGAGCCAGGGGTCACAGAGCCAGGGGTCACAGAGTCAGAGGTCACAGAGCCAGGGGTCACAGAGCCAGGGGTCACAGAGCCAGGGGTCACAGAGCCAGGGGTCACAGAGTCAGAGGTCACAGAGCCAGGGGTCACAGAGCCAGGGGTCACAGAGTCAGAGGTTACAGAGCCAGGGGTCACAGAGCCAGGGGTCACAGAGCCAGGGGTCACAGAGCCAGGGGTCACAGTGCCAGGGGTCACAGAGCCAGGGGTCACAGAGCCAGGGGTCACAGAGTCAGAGGTTACAGAGCCAGGGGTCACAGAGCCAGGGGTCACAGAGCCAGGGGTCACAGAGTCAGAGGTCACAGAGCCAGGGGTCACAGAGCCAGGGGTCACAGAGCCAGGTTTCACAGAGCCAGGGGTCACAGAGCCAGGGGTCACAGTGCCAGGTGTCATAGAGCCAGGGGTCACAGAGCCAGGGGTCACAGAGCCAGGGGTCACAGAGCCAGGGGGGGCCACATAGAGCCAAGGGTCACAGAGCCAGGGGGGCCACATAGGGCCAGGGGGGCCACATAGAGCCAGGAAGCCACATAGAGCCAGGGGGGCCACATAGAGCCGAGAGCAAGCAGCATCAGAGACACCTGTGTCCTGAGGGCACACTGATGGACAGCTGTGCTCTAGCCGTCAATCAGAACACCTGCCACTGATCACAGGGACGTGATCTGATTACATATGAATCTGCATGACCATATTACTCGTGCTAAGATTAACCAAGAGACTTTAATCTGAATAATTCATCTTCTGATTGTCTACTAAATAAATTGATTTTTTTTATATTATTCGATATTGTTTGCAGACGATGAGTCACAATAACGGGGCTGATGATATGATGAATAACCATAACTCAGATGATGAAGAGACGACGACGTTTCGGTCCGTCATGGACTGATTGGTCTAGGACGGACCGAAACGTCGTCGTCCCTTCACTTTCTAGTGTGTGGTCTGGTCGTCATTCCATATTGTTCATTTATTATGCACCCCATACTCTTTCCGTGGGTGATGGTGGACCCCATACCCATCCCGTGGGTGGTAGTGGACCCCATACCCATCCCATGGGCGGTAGTGGACCCCATACCCATCCCGTGGGTGGTAGTGGACCCCATACCCATCCCATGGGCGGTAGTGGACCCCATACCCATCCCGTGGGTGGTGGTGGACCCCATACCCATCACGTGTGGGAGAGTGAACCCCATACCCATCCCGTGGGTGGTGGTGGACCCCATACCCATCTCGTGGGCGGCAGTAAAAAGGGTTACAGAGGCACAAAGTGGGTTCAGGAACTGAACCCCAAGTTCATTTAACTAAGCAAATTGCAGTCTTGATAAGCTAATTACACAGTTTAATGAGCACATATCAATAGTTTTTATTATGCCACAATTGGTTCAAGAACTGGATGACGACAGTCTCTAAGCCAAGCAGTTTACATCTGTAATGAGCCAATTGCACAGTTACTAATCCTGCACCCCCACCCCCCCTCCACAACTTCAGCTTCCATTAGTATGTTATATTATCGTAGGTAATCCCGCCAGCAGCGGGGCATTGTTTAGTCAACACGAGGCGACTATAAACTCAATTACCTGTTGTAAAGGACCTATGAATACCATATACATGCTACCGGATTCCCCCTGCCCTTCACAGCCGTGGTAGTACACCCCCCCCCCAGGGCGTCTCGATCCTTTATCGCATTTCTGTCATTCAAAAGATTTATGCGATTGGATTCCTTTGGTGGGATCCGAGCCTGGGACGTGATCCATTGTGCTTTGAAGGGGAAAGAGGGCGCTGAGAGGCAGCATTCTCTCACACATAACTGTAACCTCTTGTTCCACTCTGTGACGCCGGACATTATCTCCCGCCATGTATTTCATCCGATTTTATCTATCTTCACCATTTTTTTTATCCGGAGTTGATCTAATTCTTGTGACGGATATTGTGGACGAATTAATTCCTAACCATTTACATATTTCCGGTTGCCAATAGTTTAGGTTAATTGAATTCTTCTATTTCTTGTATTATTTCTATACGATATTAAGTTCGGATGATTAATTGACTCTGAGGCCGGTTATCAGAGGGGAGTAGCTAGGATTTATATTTATTTGATCATTATCTATTCACTGGGTTTCATCCGATTAACTGGCCTCTCTGTTATCCGATTAACTGGCCTCTCTGTTATCCGATTAACTGGCCTCTCTGTTATCAGATTAACTGGCCTCTCTGTTATCAGATTAACTGGGCTCTCTGTTATCAGATTAACTGGCCTCTCTGTTATCCGATTAACTGGCCTCTCTGTTATCAGATTAACTGGCCTCTCTGTTATCAGATTAACTGGCCTCTCTGTTATCCGAACTGGCCATCTGCTCAGAGGTCCACAGTTTTATATGGTTCGTATTGCTCCTTCAGGTGGAATATGGGATGGGTCCACAACCAGTGATGGGACATGGGATGGGTCCACAGCCAGTGGTGGGGCATGGGATGGGTCCACAGCCAGTGTTGGGGCATGGGATGGGTCCACAGCCAGTGGTGGGGCACGGGATGGGTCCACAGCCAGTGGTGGGGCATGGGACGGGTCCACAGCCAGTGGTGGGGCATGGGATGGGTCCACAGCCAGTGGTGGGGCATGGGACGGGTCCACAGCCAGTGGAGGGACATGGGATGGGTTCACAGCCAGTGGTGGGATATGGGATGGGTCCACAGCCTGTGGTGGGATATGGGATGGGCTCACAGCCAGTGGTGGGATATGGGATGGGTCCACAGCCAGTGGTGGGATATGGGATGGGTCCACAGCCAGTGGTGGGACATGGGACGGGTCCACAACCAGTGGTGGGACAGTGGAATCCTGAAAGGACAGAATAAATATTCAGATTTAATATATTTGTGATCATCTGAACACCTTAAGAGTTCAATAACCCATTGTTCTAAGCATGTGTAGAGGGAAGTATGGGGAGAAAGCACTAAGCCAGGGGGGGGGGGTAGCACAGCACCTAGGAGGGATATGAGGATAAGGAGCTGGGATAAGACGGAGCGAAGAAGCTGTGCTCAACCGTCTTGGACCATCGGGAATCGAACGCCAACCTGGAGAAAATATGGTCGTGAGTCAACATATTAGACAACCAATAGTTAGAAAGGCGGGGTCCAAGAGCTAAATCCTGGCTCCTGCAGGTACATACACGCACGACACTGAGTGTATGTACTTGCACAGGTACGTTGCAGTACCTGTGTAATCACACAGGTACGCGGCGCTGCACAGTTGTGTTTATTTCTGACGTACGTTGTTGTCGGTGTGTGAGGTGATAACACTGTTTCTTCAGCGACATACTCGAGACTCTGGTTCGATAGCGACTCCGGGAGATGGTAATGATATAATGAGTTTGTTTGTGTGTGCTTTGCTTGGTTTGTCTTTGTTAGGGGAGACAGGGAAGCTATTAAGACCACCCAACCACACTATTAAGATCGTGTGGTCACCCAACCAGTTGCTGGCTAGACACAAGGTTGTTTAACCGACTTTGTGGGTGTTGGGCAGGTGGTGTGTGTGTGTGTGTGTGTGTGTACTCACCTAATTGTACTCACCTAGTTGTGTTTGCGGGGGTTGAGCTCTGGCTCTTTGGTCCCGCCTCTCAACTCTCAATCAACTGGTGTACAGATTCCTGAGCCTATTGGGCTCTATCATATCTACATTTGAAACTGTGAATGGTGTCAGCCTCCACCACATCACTTCCTAGTGCATTCCATCTGTTAACTATTCTGACACTGAAAAAATTCTTTATACGTCTCTGTGGCTCATCTGGGTACTAAGTTTCCACCTGTGTCCTCTTGTTCGTGTCCCACCCGTGCTGAAGAGTTTGTCTTTGTCCACCCTGTCAATTCCCCTGAGAATTTTGTAGGTGGTTATCATGTCTCCCCTTACTCTTCTGTTTTCCAGGGATGTGAGGTTCAGCTCCTTTAGCCTTTCCTCGTAACTCATTCCTCTCAGTTCCGGGACCAGTATGGTGGCATACCTCTGAATCTTCTCTAACTTCGTCTTGTGTTTAACTAGGTATGGACTCCAGGCTGGAGCTGCATACTCCAGGATTGGTCTTACATAAGTGGTATACAGGGTTCTGAACGATTCCTTACACAAGTTTCTAAAGGCAGTTCTTATATTGACCAGTCTAGTATATGCCGCTGATGATATCCTTTTGATGTGGGCCTCTGGGGACAAGTTCGGTGTGATATCAACCCCCAGATCTTTCTCTCTATTTGACTCTTGTAGGATTTCACCTCCCAGATGGTACCTTGTGTTCAGCCTCCTGCTCCCTTCGCCTAATTATGTGTGTGTGTGTGTGTGTGTGTGTGTGTGTGTGTGTGTGTGTGTGTGTGTGTGTGTGTGTGTGTGTGTGTGTGTGTGTGTGTGTGTGTGTGTTCCTTAACTACCCCAGCCACAACCATCCCAGCATCAACCTTGGGCCAGATTCACGAAGCAGTTACGCAAGCACTTTCGAAAGTGTACATCTTTCCTCAATCTTTGACGGCTTTGGTTACATATATTAAACAGTTTACAAGCATGAAAACTTCCCAATCAACTGTTGTTATTGTTATAAACAGCCTCCTGGTACTTCGGAGCTCATTAGCTGTTTAATAATTGTAAACAAAGCTGCCAAAGATTGAGAAAAGATGTACAGGTTCGTAAGTACTTGCGTAACTGCTTCGTGAATCTGGCCCCTGGTGTTGGGTACGGCTGATGTTAGGTAGGGCTGGTGTTTTCAAGCCTACCAAACTTAACCTAACCCAACTCAACCTAACCTAACCTAACCTAACCTAACCTAACCTAACCCAACCCAACCCAACCTAACCCAACCCAACCCAACCGAGCGAAATACAGCCTAAACTAAGCTAATACATCCTAGCATAACAATATATACGGTTTTAACAAACAGAAAACGAACTTCGAATACGAATCGTCTCGTGTCCGAAACGACCATACCCGAGGATAGAGAGGACGTGGGATGGGGGACAGGTACGTGGGTTGGGGGGACAGGTACAAGGGATTGGATAGGACCATAGAACGTTCAATAGAAATAACAAAATGTATACAATTCAGTTTTTTCTTCGCTAATATGAAAGCCAAGCGAAGCCAAAAATTGGCGGGAAAAAGTGTCGTACAGTCGGCGCCTTTCTTGCCGTCTCTTTGGCAAACTGTTTCATGTTTTGTAAATGAGCTGTCAAGTGAAGCGGCTCTTGTCGTGAACCAGTCAAGGGCCCCCCGTGGTCTCCGCGGGCCACAGGGGCCACAGGACTGTCAAGTGTGTGTGTGTGTGTGTGTGGGGGGGGGGGGGGGGGTGGAGATATGGCTGAAGTGAGACTGGGAGAAGATATAGGATTCCTGAGTGGTGTATGGCTGTGGGGTCTGTGGTCTCTCTCAGGTCTGTGGTCTCTCTCAGGTCTGTGGTCTCTCTCAGGTTTGTGGTCTCTCTCAGGTCTGTGGTCTCTCTCAGGTTTGTGGTCTCTCTCAGGTCTGTGGTCTCTCTTAGGTCTGTGGCCTCTCTCAGGTCTGTGGCCTCTCTCAGGTCTGTGGTCTCTCTCAGCTCTGTGGCCTCTCGTGGAAGTCTGTGGCCTCTCTCAGGTCTGTGGTCTCTCTCAGGTCTGTGGTCTCTCAGGTCTGTGGCCTCTCGTGGAAGTCTGTGGCCTCTCTCAGGTCTGTGGTCTCTCTCAGGTCTGTGGTCTCTCTCAGGTCTGTGGTCTCTCTCAGGTCTGTGGTCTCTCTCAGGTCTGTGGTCTCTCTCAGGCCTGTGGTCTCTCTCAGGTCTGTGGTCTCTCTCAGGTCTGTGGTCTCTCTCAGGCCTGTGGTCTCTCTCAGGTCTGTGGTCTCTCTCAGGTCTGTGGTCTCAGGTCTGTGGTCTCTCTCAGGTCTGTGGTCTCTCTCAGGTCTGTGGTCTCTCTCAGGTCTGTGGTCTCTCTTAGGTCTGTGGTCTCTCTCAGGTCTGTGGTCTCTCTCAGGTCTGTGGTCTCTCTCAGGTCTGTGGTCTCTCTCAGGTCTGTGGTCTCTCTCAGGTCTGTGGCCTCTCGTGGAAGTCTGTGGCCTCTCTCAGGTCTGTGGTCTCTCTCAGGTCTGTGGTCTCTCTCAGGTCTGTGGTCTCTCTCAGGTCTGTGGTCTCTCTCAGGTCTGTGGTCTCTCTCAGGTCTGTGGTCTCTCTTAGGTCTGTGGCCTCTCTCAGGTCTGTGGTCTCTCTCAGGTCTGTGGTCTCTCTTAGGTCTGTGGCCTCTCTCAGGTCTGTGGTCTCTCTCAGGTCTGTGGTCTCTCTTAGGTCTGTGGCCTCTCTCAGGTCTGTGGTCTCTCTCAGGTCTGTGGCCTCTCGTGGAAGTCTGTGGCCTCTCTCAGGTCTGTGGTCTCTCTCAGGTCTGTGGTCTCTCTCAGGTCTGTGGTCTCTCTCAGGTCTGCGGCCTCTCCAGGAGGTCTGCGGCCTCACTACGAGGTCTGCGGCCTCTCCAGGAGGTCTGCGGCCTCTCCAGGAGGTCTGCGGCCTCTCCAGGAGGTCTGCGGCCTCTCTACGAGGTCTGTGGTCTCTGCGAGGTCTGCCGACTGCCCCCGGCTCGTCACCCCGGCGCCTGATTGGTCGAGGACACAGTAATGGCTCCCTAATTGCCGGCTTTGTCCAGTGATGTGTCTGTGTGTGTTTAAGACAAGAGAGGCAGGAATGGGGCCACATGAGGAGGACCCCCACAAGCTGCTTGATCACGCTGGTGTGCAGACTGTGCCCAACCTGTTCTCGCCAGCGTTCCCAATACGTCACAACGTCGTGCTGAAGTGCCCTAACCTAACCAACCAGAGGACTCATGGGCTGAAAACGGGGCATAAATTCGCCTTGACACCCCCTACTGAGCCTCTCCAGGGCTCTTTGGGAGTTAATTGGACATCCTACTTCAGGATATCCTACTTCAGGATATCCTACTTCAGGATATCCTACTTCAGGATATCGTACTTCAGGATATCCTACTTCAGGATATTCTACTTCAGGATATTCTACTTCAGGATATTCTAGTTCAGGATATTCTAGTTCAGGATATCCTACTTCAGGATATCCTACTTCAGGATATTCTACTTCAGGATATCCTACTTCAGGATATTTTACTTCAGGATATCCTACTTCAGGATATTCTACTTCAGGATATTCTACTTCAGGATATCCTACTTCAGGATATTCTTCTTCAGGATATCCTACTTCAGGATATTATACTTCAGGATATCCTACTTCAGGATATCCTACTTCAGGATATCCTACTTCAGGATATCCTAGTGGCTGCGTTAAGATTTCTCACATCGTTCTCAGGTTCTAATACATTATTACTTGCTAAAATTAAAACTTATTTTGATTTTGTTCGTGGATTATGCACCCCATACCCATCCTGTGGGTGGTAGTGGACCCCATACCCCTCCTGTGGGTGGTAGTGGACCCCATACCCCTCCTGTGGGTGGTAGTGGACCCCATACCCCTCCTGTGGGTGGTAGTGGACCCCATACCCATCCTGTGGGTGGTAGTGGACCCCATACCCCTCCTGTGGGTGGTAGTGGACCCCATACCCCTCCTGTGGGTGGTAGTGGACCCCATACCACTCCTGTGGGTGGTAGTGGACCCCATACCACTCCTGTGGGTGGTAGTGGACCCCATACCCCTCCTGTGGGTGGTAGTGGACCCCATACCCCTCCTGTGGGTGGTAGTGGACCCCATACCCCTCCTGTGGGTGGTAGTGGACCCCATACCCCTCCTGTGGGTGGTAGTGGACCCCATACCCCTCCTGTGGGTGGTAGTGGACCCCATACCACTCCTGTGGGTGGTAGTGGACCCCATACCCCTCCTGTGGGTGGTAGTGGACCCCCATACTTCCTCCTGTGGGTGGTAGTGGACCCCATACCCATCCTGTGGGTGGTAGTGGACCCCATACCCATCCTGTGGGTGGTAGTGGACCCCATACCCCTCCTGTGGGTGGTAGTGGACCCCATACCCCTCCTGTGGGTGGTAGTGGACCCCATACCCATCCTGTGGGTGGTAGTGGACCGCATACCCATCCTGTGGGTGGTAGTGGACCCCATACCACTCCTGTGGGTGGTAGTGGACCCCATACCCATCCTGTGGGTGGTAGTGGACCCCATACCCATCCTGTGGGTGGTAGTGGACCCCATACCCCTCCTGTGGGTGGTAGTGGACCCCATACTCCTCCTGTGGGTGGTAGTGGACCCCATACCACTCCTGTGGGTGGTAGTGGACCCCCATACTTCCTCCTGTGGGTGGTAGTGGACCCCATACCCCTCCTGTGGGTGGTAGTGGACCCCATACCCCTCCTGTGAGTGGTAGTGGACCCCATACCCCTCCTGTGGGTGGTAGTGGACCCCATACCCCTCCTGTGGGTGGTAGTGGACCCCATACCCCTCCCGTGGGTGGTAGTGGACCCCATACCCCTCCTGTGGGTGGTAGTGGACCCCATACCCCTCCTGTGGGTGGTAGTGGACCCCATACCCCTCCCATGGGTGGTAGTGGACCCCATACCCCCCATGTGGGTGGTAGTGGACCCCCATACCCCTCCTGTGGGTGTTAGCGGACCCCATACCCCTCCTGTGGGTGGTAGCGGACCCCATACCCCTCCTGTGGGTGGTAGCGGACCCCATACCTCTCCTGTGGGTGGTAGTGGACCCCATTCCCCTCCTGTGGGTGGTAGCGGACCCCATACCCCTCCTGTGGGTGGTAGTGGACCCCATACCCCTGCTGTGGGTGGTAGTGGACCCCATACCCATCCTGTGGGTGGTAGTGGACCCCATACCCCTGCTGTGGGTGGTAGTGGACCCCATACCCATCCCGTGGGTGGTAGCGGACCCCATACCCCTGCTGTGGGTGGTAGTGGACCCCATACCCATCCCGTGGGTGGTAGTGGACCCCATACCCCTGCTGTGGGTGGTAGTGGACCCCATACCCATCCCGTGGGTGGTAGTGGACCCCATACCCATCCCGTGGGTGGTAGTGGACCCCATACCCCTGCTGTGGGTGGTAGTGGACCCCATACCCATCCCGTGGGTGGTAGTGGACCCCATACCCCTGCTGTGGGTGGTAGTGGACCCCATACCCATCCCGTGGGTGGTAGTGGACCCCATACCCATCCCGTGGGTGGTAGTGGACCCCATACCCATCCCGTGGGCGGCACAAAAAAAGGATAAGAGGCACATAATGGGCTCAGGAACTGAATACCAAAACTCATTTAGCTCAACAAGTGACAGTCTTGGTAAACTAGTGCCACAGTTTAATGTATTTAGTCTTGTACAACCCAAATGCCTCACAAACTGCCCCCATAACAGTCTCTAACTGAGCAGTTTACATCTGTAATGAGCCAGTTACACTGTTACTAATCCTGCACCCCCCCTTCCCCCCCTAATGGGGCAATTAACTCTGGTAATTATAATGTGTTCAATAACCGCCCACTCTAGAGAGAACAGCACAGACTCAGTTAAATAATTTGGGGTATATCCCTTCATATTTATCTCTTTGTCTCATTTTTTTATTATTTTTTATCCTTTCTATTGTATTTTTTCCTTTTATTTTGAATGTTTTTGCTTTGTGTGATTCTTCTATTCATTCGTTTTTCATCCATTTTAATTTTAGGACATTTGTTGCCTCTCATCACTCAATATACTTTTTATTTTTTTTTTAAGTTTGTGTTCTCTGTGTTCGTCATTCTGTGCTCTTCCTTCCCTTCCTGTCCTCCTTCTCTGTCTTCTTCCTATTGTCTGTTCTTCTCTGTCTTCCTACGCGACGCCTCACTGCACACTCTTCTCCTGCACCAGCCCTTCCGGTGCCCCTTCTGTCTTGTAGGGTCCTCCCCGCCCTCTCTCCGCCTCTCCCTGCCTTTTCTTACCCTTTGCCCCTTCTCAGATCTCTTGTTCTCTTCCCAGGAAGTTCAACTGAACACCTGCTCCATAATAAAGGCAAATCAAACACGTGAGTATACACATGTGAACACACACACACACAGGCACATATATACATACATATGCACATACATGCGCACACATGCACACGTTGTAGATACGAACTACATGTATTATTTCAAAAGTAGGTACGATAATAAAATAGGGAGTCGTTAGTAGGAATAGTTCTCCTAGTTTGCAGGTAGGTAAAAAGTAGGTAGGAAAACAAAAAATAGGCAGGGAATAAATTAGGTAGAGAGTCCTTGCTTTAGACAACAAGCCGTTAAAAAAGGAGGGGCCCAACAACTACAGCACGACCCTACAGGCGCACAGAGGCGAGTATAAATAAGTAGAGGGAGGTATAAATATTGCGAGGGAAGGAGGTATGAGGTATAAGAGAGAGGGGGAGATGGAAAAGCTGGGTCCAAGAGCCAACGCTCGATCCTGCAGGTACAAACAGGTGAGTAGAGACTCCCGCAGGTACAGGCCTGGCTTACCTGAGGACGCTTGCGGCGGCGGCTACGATACTCAAGGGTATAAACATGCACTTTCCGCCCGGAACGCGGCTCACCGACCGACTTCTCTCACTCACGGAAGGCGCGTCGACGCCGGCGGGCCCGAGTACGTGAGACTGGCACGCCAAGACCATGATAAGATCTTCCCGCCAGCGGCAGGCGCGGCCCGGGGACCCTAATGGACCCGCAGAGTCCTAAAGCAACACGGAGAAGGTAAACAAAAGGTAAACAGGCATCAGGAGAGCCCGAGGAGAGGCGAGATCACACACGCGCGCGCGCACACACACACACACACACACACACACACACACACACACACACACACACACACGCGCGCGCGTCTCCAGGGGCGGAAGTGAGAGCACACACACAACACACACACCACACACACACACACGTCTCCAGGGGCGGAAGTGAGAGCACACACACAACACACACACCACACACACACACACGTCTCCAGGGGCGGAAGTGAGAGCACACACACAACACACACACCACACACACACACACGTCTCCAGGGGCGGAAGTGAGAGCACACACACAACACACACACAATGCTCGCCAGGTTTTTAAGTAGCAGCGGCAAGGAAAGAAAAGAGCATAACACAAGGTTAAGAGACTCTCAAGAGATCCGGCGGCGGAAGTCACAAGAGGCGGTGTATTGAGTGATCCCTGCACGATTAACCCCCACACCGCCCACACCGCCCACACCGCCCACCGCCCACCTCACTCTCTCTCCCTCCACTTTGCTTAAGGCGAATTTTATGGTATTTGAAAGTGAAAATGTGTTTGGCTAAACGAGGTGTATCACAGAGCTGTCGGTGCGGTCTGTGGAGGCGGAGGAGGGGAGGAGGAGGAGGGGAGGAGGAGGAAGAAGAGGTGGAGGAGGAAGCTCAAGAAAATCCACACAAGACAGAACAACAGCAACAACTCCCAATTCAAAATTAAAATCAATCAAACATTCAAAGAATTAAGAGAATTTAATACACAAATAAACATCCCAATTTCGAGATAAGGAACCACCAATATATGTCTTGAAGTGCAGTGATAATTAGCAAGATTAGTTTCTTATTTAATTACTGCAGGCACACACCTGTGGGCCGCCTACACCTGTCCTCGGGGGGGGGGGGGGGGGCTGGGACGACCAGGCAGCTCCCGTCGGCAGGAATTAATAACTCTTGAACTTAGCTTAGTAAGCTGCCTTCACCACTCACCTGCGTGCTGGGGAGGGAGAGAATGTATGGGGAGGAAGTGTGTGTGTGTGTGTGTGTGTGTGTGTGTGTGTGTGTGTGTGTGTGTGTGTGTGTGTGTGTGTGTGTGTGTGTGTGTGTGTGTGTGTGTGTGTGTACTCACCTATTTGTGATTGCAGGGGTTGAGCTTTGGCTCTTTGGTCCCGCCTCTCAACTGTCAATCAACCGGTGTACAGATTCCTGAGCCTACTGGGCTCTATCATATCTACTTTTGAAACTGTGTATGGAGTCAGCCTCCACCACATTACTTCCTAATGCATTCCATTTACTAACTACTTTGACACTGAAAAAGTTCTTTCTAACGTCTCTGTGGCTCATGTGGGTACTAAGTTTCCACCTGTGTCCCCTTGTTCGTGTTCCACCCGTGCTGAAGAGTTTGTCTTTGTCCTCCTTGTCAATTCCCTTGAGAATTTTGTACGTTGTTATCATGTCTCCCTTTATTCTTCGGTTTTCCAGGGACGTGAGTTTCAGCTTCTTTAGCCTTTCCTCGTAGCT
This sequence comes from Procambarus clarkii, assembly GCF_040958095.1. Taxonomy (NCBI): domain Eukaryota; kingdom Metazoa; phylum Arthropoda; class Malacostraca; order Decapoda; family Cambaridae; genus Procambarus; species Procambarus clarkii. The sequence goes on from NC_091235.1 coordinate 6,688,490, forward strand.
CATATCTCTCAGTTCCGGGACGAGTCTGGTGGCATACCGCTGAATTTTCTCTAACTTTGTCTTGTGTTTAACTAGGTATGGACTCCAGGCTGGAGTTGTATATTCCAGTGTGTGTGTGTGTATTTACCTAATTTAAATCAGGATTTACCTAATCCTGAGCTTATTGGGCTCTATCATATCTACACTTGAAGCTGTGAATGGAGTCAGCCTCCACCACATCACTTCCTAATGCATTCTATTTGTCTACTACTCTGACACCGAAAAAAGTCTTTCTAACGTCTCTATGGCTCATTTGGGCACTCAATTTCCACCTGTGTCCCCTAGTGCGTGTGCCCCTTGTGGTAAATAGCCTGTCTTTATCTACCCTATCAATTCCTCTGAGAATCTTGTATGTGGTGATCATGTCCCCTTTAAATCTTTCTTCTGTCTCCCAGTAACGAGAAGTTTAATTCCCGTAGTTTCTCTTCGTAGCTCATACCACTCAGTTCTGGTACTAGTCTGGTGGCAAACTTTTGAACCTATTCCAGTTTAGTCTTATGGTTGACTAGATATGGACTCCATGCTGGAGCCGCAAAATCCAGGATTGGTCTGACATATGTGGTATACAAAGTTCTGAATGATTCCTTACACAAGTTTCTAAAGGCCGTTCTTATGTTAGCCAACCTGGCACTGATGTTATCCTCTTGATATGAGCTTCAGGGGACAGGTCTGGCGTGATATCAACCCCCAGGTCTTTCTCTCTCTCAGACTCTTGAAGTATTTCATCTCCCAAATGATACCTTGTATCTGGCCTCCTGCTCCCTACACCTATCTTCATTACATTGCATTTGCTTGGGTTAAACTCTAACAACCATTTGTTCGACCATTCCTGCAGCTTGTCCAGGTCTTCTTGAAGCCTCAAACAGTCCTCCTCTGTCTTAATCCTTCTCATAATTTTGGCGTCGTCAGCAAACATTGAGAGGAATGAGTCTATACCCTCTGGGAGATCATTTACGTCTATCAGAAACAAGATAGGTCCGAGTACAGAGCCCTGTGGGACTCCAATGGTGACTTCACGCCAATCTGAGGTCTCACCCCTCACTGTAACTTTCTGCTTCCTATTGCTTAGATACTCCCTTATCCATTGGAGCGCCCTACCAGTTACTCCCGCCTGTTTCTCCAGCTTATGTACCTGCCTCTTATGGGGTACTGTGTTAAGTGCGTGTGGGGGGCGGGGGAAGGGGGAAATACAAAATCAGTTCATTGATTGCCAGTTGAGAGGCGGGCCCAAAGAGCCCAAGTTCTACCCCCGCAAGCGCAACTAGATCAATACAACTAGGTCAGTACAGAGCGGGACAACATCACAGCAAACGACGCAGGTCACAGGCCCGACAGTCGCAAAAAAAAACCGACACAGAACCGGTTCATAATTAGCGAGAACCACGGCCCTTTCGGCTTGGACCCGGCCAGTAAACATCGAACTAATTCGCGGGAATTTAAAGGTACCGCAATGTGTTCGGAATATTGTTTTTATTCGAATTGTGATTTGACTGTATAATGAGTGTGAGTGTACTCACCTAGTTTTAAAAACAGGCTTTAGTTCTTGTGCCCCGGCTTTACCCCGGCTCGTCTAAGGCTAAGCCACACATTGTTGAGGTCTACTGTTATATTGTTGGTTATGTGACTGGTATGATAACCAGGTCTACATGAACACTCCCAGCGGGTTACATGTTATCATGCCGTTCTCTTAGGTAAACAGTCTACTGTAATTATGTGTAAACACAACGATGGAGTTGTCTGTATTGTCTATTGTCTATACCTTCTCCCGTCAACGATAAATGTTATCGATAACCATCACTGTTATCTTAATTCGTCAATGTCAGGCCCCTTGTTTAAAAATCATTAACACAAGAATATTTAATTTTGACTCATTGAGGCAAATAACATGACCTTTGCTGAGGCAAATGATCAGGATTACGATCCTCAATTTACTTTAATTCTTGGCTTTGGGCCGGCGGGGTGCAGGTCTCCTCCCTCCCTCTTTTCCGTCCTCTTCCCCCTCTCAGTCCCCCCCCCCCCGGCGGTAATGGGACTCTTTCTCCTTCTTTCCCCTACCTCTCCCTCCCATCTTTCTCTCTCCGGCAGTGCCCAGGTCTCTCTCACTCTCTCTCTCTCTCTCTCTCTCTCTCTCTCTCTCTCTCTCTCTCTCTCTCTCTCTCTCTCTCTCTCTCTCTCTCTCTCTCTCTCTCTGTCTCTCTCTCTCTCTCTCTCTCTCTCTCTCAACTAAGACTAGGGTTCATAAGGGCTGTCAAATGACTTACCTAGTGAAACTGCAAGCAAGAGCTGTTATCCTACCTCAGCTCATCTGAAACTTGCTCCTGGAAACTCATTTATTTCATGAGAATGTTCAATGAATCTATCACATAGGGAACCGTCATATAAGGAACCTGGTGAAACTGCAAGCAAGAGCTGTTATCCTATCTCAGGTACCTCCTCCAGTGGATACCTGACCATATGGGCTGTGAGTCATTCGTCAGACTATACAAGCAGCCGCTTCAAACAGCCTGCTTGAACAGATCACATAACTACTATGCTTGGTCAGAGACCGAGCCGCGGGAACATTGATCCTCGAAATCCTCTCAAGGTAATAACAATTTATAACTGACAATTTTTAACAACTTAGGAAGTACCAGCAAGGAGTGCGCCGTCGATCAAAAGGTCATCATCAGGTAGTTTTAATTAGGAGGAAGAGTAGCGTGTAAGGGTCACATACCTGGCCGGCCACACCTGGCTCCGTTGAGGGAGGATTAAAGCCACATCTGGCCAGCTTTTGGGGCGGGTGTTGTCGGTCTGTCTGGGGAAGAAGAGAAGTGAATCTTTAGACTGACAGAGGCGGGTGATGATCCCCGTGTTCCGGCTGCGCCTCTGGCTTTGGCTTGGCTTTGACAGATATCGTACAGCTCATATTAAGAATTTGTTAAATAAATATATATATATATATATATATATATATATATATATATATATATATATATATATATATATATATATATATATATAATATTTAGGTCACATGTGTCAGGATTCGTTCGTCGGGTGTTTTACTGAGCCAGGTCAGGAAAAATAGGTAGCGAGGATTCCATGTGTATGGGGCAAGTAACAAAGTCAGTAGACTAACAGATGTTGTCACAGCTCGTATAAGACTTGGCTACAAGTATCTCTGGCAGTTCGGCTTGTATAGGGATCTTGATGAAGTAAAGTGTAAAGTGTGTGGACAAAGACAGGGACACACACTCGAACACTTTATCTTGGATTGTAGTCAAATTGAGCCGTTTAGAGATAAATCTAAGCTCACTCTGTATGATATGGCAACCTATCTTATTACCATGGATAAAATACCTGAAATCCTTGCACAGTATCCATATTTCGCTCCCAGTAGATAAACGACATTGAAAAACAAGTCGTGTATTGTGAAGACTAATAATAAACAGAAGCTCCCCAATGACTCTAATATCTCCATTGGTCAATCAATTATGTATTAGCGATAAGATTTACCATTAATGTATAATGACTTACTGTAAATATATAACTCTTGAAATAGAACATTCTCTGTAACTAGCTGACATGACAGGGAGCCGGCCGGCCGAGCGGACAACACGCTGGAAACGTGATCCTGTGGTCCCGGGTTCGATCCCGGGCGCCGGCGAGAAACAATGGGCAGAGTTTCTTTCACCCTATGCCTCTGTTACCTAGCAGTAAAATAGGTACCTGGGAGTTAGTCAGCTGTCACGGGCTGCTTCCTGGGGTTGGAGGCCTGGTCGAGGACCGGGCCGCGAAGACTCTAAAGCCCCGAAATCATCTCAAGATAACCTGACATTGTAATTATAAAGTGCGAAGGATAGATGAAATTGTTAATGTAATAATCTCCACTGAGGTGTGATAAAGACCTTTTGTACCCTCTGTAATGCTTTTTGCGCTACCGCTCACAGGATGAGTATTGGGTGCATAATAAACCAGTAGTCTCCGGCGGCAACAATACAACAATGAAGGTTCCATTAGTGAAACCGAAGTCACACGCGAAATTCGGGAGGCGGCCATCACGAACATGTCCACAACTGTTGGCGCCGCCCCTCAAGACAACACGTCCGAATCCTTCGTTACACGTCGAACTTCATCCTAACAAATCTTAACAAACGTCTGTAAATTTGTATATAAATATTGAAATAATGTTCACTCGAGTATAAATTATATAACGTATAAGCGGCAACAAATATACGAGGACTGAGCTTTTAGACGAAAATATATATTAACCAAAGACAAGGCCATGATGAGGTTGAACACAGGCCAGCTGGAGCCTGGCCTATGAATGGTTGCTGGAGTGTCCCTGATGGTCACGTGACTCAGTCATTACCACACAATCCCTAAGTTATGGAGACGCGTACGAGGCGCGGGGGAGCGGAGAGGAGACGACCCCAAGCTATAAAGGACACCACACGCCCACACCACACGCCCACACCACACGCCCACACCACACGCCCACACCCACACGCCCACACCCACACGCCCACACCACACGCCCACACCACACGCCCACACCACACGCCCACACCACACGCCCACACCCACACCACACGCCCACACCACACGCCCACACCACACGCCCACACCACACGCCCACACCCACACCACACGCCCACACCACACGCCCACACCACACGCCCACACCACACGCCCACACCACACGCCCACACCACACGCCCACGCCCACACCACACGCCCACACCACACGCCCACACCACACGCCCACACCACACGCCCACACCCACACCACACGCCCACACCACACGCCCACATCACACGCCCACACCACACGCCCACACCACACGCCCACACCACACGCCCACACCACACGCCCACACCACACGCCCACACCACACGACCACACCACACGCCCACACCACACGCCCACACCACACGCCCACACCACACGCCCACACCACACGCCCACACCACACGCCCACACCACACGCCCACACCACACGCCCACATCACACGCCCACACCACACGCCCACACCACACGCCCACATCACACGCCCACACCACACGCCCACATCACACGCCCACACCACACGCCCACACCACACGCCCACACCACACGCCCACACCACACGCCCACACCATACGCCCACATCACACGCCCACACCACACGCCCACATCACACGCCCACACCACACGCCCACATCACACGCCCACACCACACGCCCACACCACACGCCCACACCACACGCCCACACCACACGCCCACATCACACGCCCACACCACACGCCCACACCACACGCCCACATCACACGCCCACACCACACGCCCACACCACACGCCCACACCACACGCCCACATCACACGCCCACACCACACGCCCACATCACACGCCCACACCACACGCCCACATCACACGCCCACATCACACGCCCACACCACACGACCACACCACACGCCCACACCACACGCCCACACCACACGCCCACACCACACGCCCACACCACACGCCCACATCACACGCCCACACCACACGCCCACATCACACGCCCACACCACACGCCCACATCACACGCCCACACCACACGCCCACATCACACGCCCACATCACACGCCCACATCACACGCCCACACCACACGACCACACCATACGCCCACACCACACGCCCACACCACACACCCACATCACACGCCCACACCACACGACCACATCACACGCCCACACCACACGACCACATCACACGCCCACACCACACGACCACACCACACGCCCACACCACACGCCCACGCCACACGCCCACACCACACGCCCACATCACACGCCCACATCACACGCCCACACCACACGCCCACATCACACGCCCACATCACACGCCCACACCACACGACCACACCACACGCCCACATCACACGACCACACCACACGCCCACATCACACGCCCACACCACACGCCCACATCACACGCCCACATCACACGCCCACACCACACGACCACACCACACGCCCACACCACACGCCCACACCACACGCCCACACCACACGCCCACATCACACGACCACACCACACGCCCACACCACACGCCCACACCACACGCCCACATCACACGCCCACATCACACGACCACACCACACGCCCACACCACACGACCACACCACACGCCCACACCACACGCCCACACCACACGCCCACACCACACGCCCACACCACACGCCCACACCACACGCCCACATCACACGCCCACACCACACGCCCACACCACACGCCCACATCACACGCCCACATCACACGCCCACACCACACGCCCACATCACACGCCCACACCACACGCCCACACCACACGCCCACACCACACGCCCACATCCCGACTGTTCATGATAATCTATCAACTACCGCGACTAACGAGATGTTCCCTTCATGAACATCTTCTAAGATATTTCTTAGTGGAGTGCTGTCTAAGGTGATCTTACGACCCTTCTAGACGGCAGCTCTCACATAAACAATGCAGATATTGCAAGTCCAATGAAAAGCAACTTGCATTTACGGACGAGGGAAGGTAAACGTCCCACACAAGAGCAAGGAAGTATGGGGGAATATCACCTCTCGTGACGAACTAGAATGCTTTCTGTTCCTCCGTTGAAGTCTCCAAAGTGCTCATCACAGGGAAATAAAATAGCTGGTGCTGCCTAAGACATGTGTGGCTCAACACTATACTTCAAGCTGCCTAGTTGAATTGCTTAGGATTTTCTATGCAAGGCGAAGAGTTAAGAGATGATATGACTGAAGTGGATAAGTGGATAAATGGGCATAACAAGGGGGGATATTAATAAAGTATTACAAATATATAAACACATAATAGATTACCAAACAATGGATATAAATTGAATAAGTTTAGAATGAGCAAGGACCTGGGTAAATACTGGTTTGGAAAACAGGGGTGATGATTGTGGACCAGATTACCAGGTAATATATTGGACCTGGGTTCACTTGATTATTTCAAGCGTAGGTCAGAGATATATATGAATGAGTTTAGGTGGATGCAGACGAGGAGTCACAATAACGTGGCTGAAATATGTTGACCAAACCACACATTACAAAGTGAAGGGACGACGACGTTTCGGTCCGTCCTGGACCATTCTCAAGTCGATTTGGGTGGATATAAATAGAAGCTTTATCGCATAGGCCAATAGGCCTGCAGCTTCCTTAATTCTTGTGTTTTCATTATCTCTGTCTGTCTCTCTCTCCTACGTCCCTCTCCTTATCACCCCCCCCCTGCCTCTCTCTCTCCCTTCCTCTCCCTCCCTGCCTCAAAGGCCCCCCCCCCCGCCTCCACATTCCGCGGGTGTACACACGCTAATTGGATCAGCTGTAACAACACAGCTCACTGGTCGTACGCGATCATCAGTGTGACTTTCTAGCCCTGAGGGAGGACCTGGGGGCGCAACCCGTCCTCTGACAAATTACGTCGCTTTTCGCTCGTATGCGCCACTCAGGCTAAAAATTGTCGTAATTGAAAATGAAATCGGCTGGAGAAAGTGATATACTGTCCCGTTTTCTGTTTTGGGTCCTCTGGGTTAGTCTGTTAGGTTAGGAAAGGATAGTTTAAATTAATATTTTTCATGACGTTTTGAAACCTTAGGAGAACTTGCTGCTCTCCTAACCTACCAGAGGACCTAAAACTTGCTGCTTTGGATCCATTTCATTTGGGAAATAAATTTCCATTTTGGATTACGGCCATTTTTGGCCGTAGCGCATACGTGCGAAAAGCGATGTTATTTGTAAGAGGACGGGTGGCAGGACGTTATTATGTGTTAAAACAAAATTACATCTCACCCACTTCAAGACCCCCGAGCCAACGCAGTAACTCTGTAACTCTGTAACTCTGTAACTCAGTAACATCCAATAACTCTGTCTTAGAAACACAAGCACATAAGCGGCCCATGTTGATACATTTAATACTCTATTAATATCCGCTATGTTACGCCATTCATCCACTTTTTCTGTATCACCTCACCCAAAAGAACACAGGCCTGTGCAAAAGCTTTTACCACACGATCAGACACAGCACCGCTCCTGTGCCAGGTAAGTCTATTACGGGCTCACCATAGCCCGTCCTACTTGCAACTTGTTCCGAGTAGCTGAATCTATAACAACAACAACAGCTTTTGCCATGCCAATGGGGACCTAGCTTCCAGTCCGCCAACCAATCATCGACTCAGCCGCAACAGCCACAACCGATTGATTGATTGATAAAGATTAAGCCACCCAAGAGGTGGCACGGGCATGAATAGCCCGTAAGTGGTACAATTTTTTGTTCAGTAATTCTTTTCAGTGAGCCACAACCTCCCTCAGGCCAATCATCAGGCCAGTCTTCACCGCACCAGTTGCTGGCCCGCGACACCGATCATAGCACCGTCTTTACGCCTGGCTGAGATGATGGCAGGCACCAGCTACAAGGAATTCGTACGACTCCTACACGACTATACGCTGCCAATGGTCTACCAACATTTAATATTCCTGAGGAACTCTTCACGACTACAGCTTCAGCCACTGCCACCGCTGCGACTTTAGTTACTAATACCACTTCAGCCTTTGACATCATCATCTCTCCAGCTGCACTGGCAGATCTCCTGTCTGCTGACGCCCACCCTCTGCACTCTGCTACAGCTTCTACTACAGCTCTGCACACTGCCACTCCAGACCAACCACCTATTACTCCAGTTATACCTGCGACTACATCACCTGCTCCTGCAGACCTCCACCTGTCTTCCGATGACGACTCAACTGCCTCTGTTGACAGTGAAGCACACTAACCCCCCCCCCCCCCCGAGACTCGGAGTAGACCACTATGATTGAATCTCCAGCAATCACTGAATTATACCGACAACGTGACAATACTACAGTTGGATCTCCTGTTTTCAGACGGCTCACCAGCCGTATATGCAACACGAGATGTGCAGAACACTTGGAGGTGATCCAGGAACTAACACGGTGCACATACTTGATAACGACGTCATCTTCACGAAATGAGACTAATCCACACTGGCAGCCGAACATTTCCCCAAGGACTAAGCCGAGTACAAGAAAACACCATCAAATGATTACTCGAAGCAAGAAGAAGAGGAAGTAGAAGATAGAAGACAGAAGCAGGAAGAATCAAGACGAATGAAGACACCACCAGAGACGGAGTGTTAACACCCTGAAACAGAAGCCCTGCCACTGCCGCCCTTGCTGACCCAACTCAGCGCCTAGCCAGATGTTGGGTTGTTCCAGCATCGACTCAAGACACGCAGCTGGGTCAAGCCCTGGCTCTTTTCTCTCAACCTTCATCGTTTCCTCTCACCGACTTCTCTTCAGCTGTCCTCACTTCAAGGCTCGCCCCAGTGGATACCTTATCCTGTATTTTATTGATTGATATTGATGGTAAATTTCATAGCTGGCCCGTGCTGCATGGACATTTTGTTCCGAGTAGCTAAATCTAAAACAACAACAACAGCATGGTAAATTAGTCTTTGAGAATGTAAGGAGTGACCTTGCGAAACGCATCCCTAGGCGTTGGACCAAAATGAAAAGTGAGAAAATGAACAAATCCACAAGGGCCGTAATGAGGGTTCGAACCTACGTCCGGGATGATCCCAGACACACCTTAGTCGACTGCACCACGATATGGTTAACAGAATTGCAAATTGGAGTGTTACTGCCCTCAGAAGGCAACTACTCCGGCACAGACCGGGGTTTACCACAATTCCCCCCATGCACCCGGGCTCTGTCAACCAAATTGTTCATGTGATGCATCACACTATTGTGATTTCTGTGTGTATTGAAGTAAAGGCGAAGAGGTAGAACATTTGGTTGACAGAGCCCGGGTGCATGGGAAGGGGGGGGGGGGGGAATTGTGTAAAATGCAATTGAAAACTGCCAGAAAATGTGAGACCTAAACAATTGGGACACTTACAATTTATAAATATACATTCTCTAGAGCGCAGGCGGGAGAGATACATAATAATTTACACGTGGAAAATAGTAGAGGGGCTGGTCCCAAACCTGCACACAGAAATAACATCACATGAGACCAGAAGGCATGGCAGGATGTGCAGAATACCCCCCTTGAAGAGCAGAGGTGCAACAGGTACTCAGAGAGAACTATCAACATCAGAGGCCCGAGACTGTTCAACACGCTTCCACTACACATAAGGGGCATAACTGGCAGACCCCTCACAGTGTTCAAGAGAGAACTCGATAAACACCCCCAAAGAATACCTGATCAACCAGGCTGTGATTCATACGTCAGGCTGCGAGCAGTTGTGTCTAACCAACTCGAACTCTCAACTAATTCGTGTCATTTTGTATGGCATTGTCCCTAACATACAAAGTACATAGTATATACTATAAAAAGTAGCGGCTCGCAAATATCCCCGTTTTCTATGTATTGGCTGATTATGTTAGGTTAGGTGGGTGGCTTGGGTATGTACCTTTCCGATTAGGTTAGCACTTTGTATTTCATACGTTGTGGCAACCCAAGGAACCAGGCTGGTCTAACAGCCTGGTCGACCAGATCACCAACCAGGAGGCCTGGCCAGAGAGCGGGCCGCGGGGATAGTGATCCTCGGAACCAACACAAGGGTAAAGTTACTCACAAGTTACTACAACACTTACACATAGAAACCAGCAACATAATCATTCAAATAGACCCACATAACAGTGAAGAAACAGTGTAACAAGCACAGTCAACTAAGCCAATCTTTCTAATCACATCAGACCCAGAACTGCTTTAAGCATTACAATGATTGGTCGGCGACTGGGGGATTTAAGTGGGATTCTAAGCCATAGCCAGTGAGCACGCAGATTAGGGGTTCCAAGATGGCCGCCAAAATAGCGTCGAAAAACGCCTGAAGTTGCGACGCTCTGGTAGGTAACCTCAAGGTAGGGCTTGAGGGCTTGCCCTAGGCTTAGGTAGGGCTTGGTTACCTACCTCAAGGTAAGGTAACCTACCTTGAGGTAGGTAACCTCAAGGTAGGTAACCTCTGCTTAAGAACTCACCAAGTAGAGAGGAATATGACCACAAAGAGTGTACAACGATATATTGATTCTTTGATGTACTTCCGGGTCAGGTTATCTTGAGATGATTTCGGGGCTTTTAGTGTCCCCGCGGCCCGGTCCTCGACCAGGCCTACACCCCCCAGGAAGCAGCCCGTGACAGCTGACTAACACCCAGGTACCTAATTTACTGCTAGGTAACAGGGGCATAGGGTGAAAGAAACTCTGCCCATTGTTTCTCGCCGGCGCCTGGGATCGAACCCAGGACCACAGGATCACAAGTCCCGCGTGCTGTCCGCTCGACTCCCCTAAAGGTCCACCCTTAGTAACCAGATCCCCCCTTATCCTTCCCAGCGGTGAACCATGATATAGACAAGTGTTCCAGCTTCCCTTCCATTCCTATTCGTTCTTCCGTAACCCTTCCATTGCTCTTGTTAACCACTTCCGCCCCCCCCCCCCGTCTCCTTGTGCACCCTCTCCCTCCCATCTGACTCGTTTCCCCCTTCCATCCGTCTCAGATGTGACAGGTCAACTGTTGTTGTTGTTGTTATAGATTCAGCTACTCGGAACGTTCCAAGTAGCACGAGCTATGGTGAGCCCGTAACTTACCTGGCACAGGAGCGGGGCAAGTAGCACGAGCTATGGTGAGCCCGTAACTTACCTGGCACAGGAGCGGGGCAAGTAGCACGGGCTATGGTGAGCCCGTAACTTACCTGGCACAGGAGCGGGGCAGGTAGCACGAGCTATGGTGAGCCCGTAACTTACCTGGCACAGGAGCGGGGCAAGTAGCACGAGCTATGGTGAGCCCGTAACTTACCTGGCACAGGAGCGGGGCAGGTAGCACGAGCTATGGTGAGCCCGTAACTTACCTGGCACAGGAGCGGGGCAGGTAGCACGAGCTATGGTGAGCCCGTAACTTACCTGGCACAGGAGCGGGGCAAGTAGCACGAGCTATGGTGAGCCCGTAACTTACCTGGCACAGGAGCGGGGCAAGTAGCACGAGCTATGGTGAGCCCGTAACTTACCTGGCACAGGAGCGGGGCAAGTAGCACGAGCTATGGTGAGCCCGTAACTTACCTGGCACAGGAGCGGGGCAAGTAGTACGGGCTATGGTGAGCCCGTAACTTACCTGGCACAGGAGCGGTGCCCTGAGATCAATTCTCCCATATGAGCTGCTATAGGTCACGGGAGGTCAATTCTCTAATCACCTTACGGGGTTATTCATGCCCGTGCCACCTTTTGGATGGCTTAATCTTAATCAATCAATCTCATCCTCATCCCCCACGACGGTCAAGGCTGAGGAAGGTTGTTTTGAGGTGAACACTGTAGCAAAGGTCAAGGGTTTAAGTTACGAATATAACAGTGTAGCCAAGACCAAGAGAGGACTTTTGTATTGCAAAGAACGAGAGTAGACCTTGAAATGTGACAGTGTGGCCAAGGCTGTGTGATGGGGCCGACCTTCCAAGATGAGGGAGAAGGACCCAGCTGGGGGAGGGAGGGTGAAGGGGGGATGGGGGGGAGTTGCTACGACCCGTGACAAATAGCAACTTTCTACCTTTGGTTCACTCGCACCGCCTTGCACCTGTCCGCCCCTGGAGGGTTGACGCAAGGTTCCGTTGCGGATATTGATGCTGAGTGTGTGTGTGTGTGTGTGTGTGTGTGTGTGTGTGTGTGTGTGTGTGTGTGTGTGTGTGTGTGTGTGTGTGTGTGTGTGTGTGTGTGTGTACAGCTGTTGTTATTCTGCTAATGTTTGCTTCTGACATCAAGTTTTGGGTTATGTTCTCTCCCAGATCTTTCTCCTTTTCTGACTGAAAAATCTGTCTTCCCTTCATCCTATACTAGTGTGCTGGCCCTCGCACTCCTGTTCCAGTCCTCACAGCTTTGCATTTGGCTGGATTCAATTCTAGCAGCCATTTTTTTCAGACCACTTCTGGAGTATCTTCAAATCCATTTGCAAGCCATCAAAATGTTTCTCTGTCCTGATTATTTTCAATTGTTTTGCATCATTTTCAAACACTGATATGATAGAGCCAATACTCTGTCAGGTCTTTGACATATATTAGAAACAGGATGGGCCCCAGAACCGACTCCTGTGGAACTCCACTGGTAAACTCTCTCCCCCCTCTGATATCTCCGCTCTTACTGTGTATGTGAGTGCGTGTGCGCCTTTGCGTGCACACATGTGCGTGTGCACATGGGCGTGTGCGCACATGTGCGCCTGTACTCACCTGGTTCTACTCACCTAGTTGTGCTTGCGGGGGTTGAGCTCTGGCTCTTTGGTCCCGCCTCTCACCTATAAACTCACAACTGTGTGTGTGTGAGCGCGCGCACGTATGTGTATACTGTACTTACCTTGATGTACATGCATGGTGAACAGTCAGCTCTTACGCACCTCCTTTCGACTATCAGAAATTTAATGCAACGACTCTAGTCACTCATTTTTCTTATCATAGTGATATTTAACATTGCACATTGAGTTAAAATCGACTTCATTTAGTTTCACGTACGACCACGGCCTAAAGTTTCACGTACGACCACGGCCTAAAGTTTCACGTACGACCACGGCCGAAAGTTTCACGTACGACCACGGCCTAAAGTTTCACGTACGACCACGGCCTAAAGTTTCACGTACGACCACGGCCTAAAGTTTCACGTACGACCACGGCCTAAAGTTTCACGTACGACCACGGCCTAAAGTTTTATGTACGACCACGGCCTAAAGTTTCACGTACGACCACGGCCTAAAGTTTCACGTACGACCACGGCCTAAAGTTTCACGTACGACCACGGCCTAAAGTTTCACGTACGACCACGGCCTAAAGTTTCACGTACGACCACGGCCTAAAGTTTCACGTACGACCACGGCCTAAAGTTTCACGTACGACCACGGCCTAAAGTTGGTTCTGACATCTCGGTGGCTCATTGGTGCATATAGTTTCAATCTATGTTTTCTCAGTTTGAACTTTGCATCTGTCCACTTAATTTTCCTTAGAATTTTGTACGTTGTTATCATGTCTGCTCTGTTCTTTCCTACAGTGGGGTGAGGTTAAATTCCCTCCCTTGTTGTATATATTTCAACATTTTCTGGCTTTGTTTTGCGCTAATTTAAGTAGGAGCTCCCCTGCCAGCGCTGCATATTCAGGAGTGAGTCGCTCCTAGGTTATACAAAACACTCGGAAAGATTCACTGTTCAAGTTTCTGAAATATATCTGAGCTATGGCCAACACTGCTTATGTTAGTTATCTTGAAGTTATCTTGAGATGATTTCGGGGCTTAGCGTCCCCGCGGCCCGGTCCTCGACCAGGCCTCCTTTTTGTTACATACCCCCTAGGAAGCAGACCGTAGCAGCTGTCTAACTCCCAGGTACCTATTTACTATTAGGTAACAGGAGCATCATCAGGGTGAAAGAAACATTTTGCCTTTTTGTCTCCGCCTCCACCGGGGATCGAACCCGGAACCTTAGGACTACGAATCCGAAGCGCTGTCCACCCAGCTGTCAGGCCCCCATGTCAACATTACTGTGTTGGTGTGTGTGCCTCAGGGGTCAGGGTTGGTGTGTGTGCCTCAGGGGTCAGGGTTGGTGTGTGTGCCTCAGGGGTCAGGGTTGGTGTGTGTGCCTCAGGGGTCAGGGTTGGTGTGTGTGCCTCAGGGGTCAGGGTTGGTGTGTGTGCCTCAGGGGTCAGGGTTGTTGTGTGTACCTCAGGGGTCAGGGTTGGTGTGTGTGCCTCAGGGGTCAGGGTTGGTGTGTGTGCCTCAGGGGTCAGGGTTGGTGTGTGTGCCTCAGGGGTCAGGGTTGGTGTGTGTGCCTCAGGAGTCAGGGTTGGTGTGTGTGCCTCAGGGGTCAGGGTTGGTGTGTGTGCCTCAGGGGTCAGGGTTGGTGTGTGTGCCTCAGGAGTCAGGGTTGGTGTGTGTGCCTCAGGGGTCAGGGTTGGTGTGTGTGCCTCAGGGGTCAGGGTTGGTGTGTGTGCCTCAGGGGTCAGGGTTGGTGTGTGTGCCTCAGGAGTCAGGGTTGGTGTGTGTGCCTCAGGGGTCAGGGTTGGTGTGTGTGCCTCAGGGGTCAGGGTTGGTGTGTGTGCCTCAGGGGTCAGGGTTGGTGTGTGTGCCTCAGGAGTCAGGGTTGGTGTGTGTGCCTCAGGGGTCAGGGTTGGTGTGTGTGCCTCAGGAGTCAGGGTTGGTGTGTGTGCCTCAGGGGTCAGGGTTGGTGTGTGTGCCTCAGGGGTCAGGGTTGGTGTGTGTGCCTCAGGGGTCAGGGTTGGTGTGTGTGCCTCAGGAGTCAGGGTTGGTGTGTGTGCCTCAGGGGTCAGGGTTGGTGTGTGTGCCTCAGGGGTCAGGGTTGGTGTGTGTGCCTCAGGAGTCAGGGTTGGTGTGTGTGCCTCAGGGGTCAGGGTTGGTGTGTGTGCCTCAGGAGTCAGGGTTGGTGTGTGTGCCTCAGGGGTCAGGGTTGGTGTGTGTGCCTCAGGAGTCAGGGTTGGTGTGTGTGCCTCAGGGGTCAGGGTTGGTGTGTGTGCCTCAGGAGTCAGGGTTGGTGTGTGTGCCTCAGGGGTCAGGGTTGGTGTGTGTGCCTCAGGAGTCAGGGTTGGTGTGTGTGCCTCAGGAGTCAGGGTTGGTGTTGTAACACTGTAAAAGTGTTTGGGTTAGGTTATTTAAAATATATATAGAGTACATGAGTCACAGACAAGGATCTGAGAGGCGCCAGTTGTCTGCCTGAGATCTCACACCTCAAAGCGTTAATGACCTCAAGTGACCTGAGGTCAGATCATGAGAATTTCACCTTGCTTCCGCTAAGCTCTTAATTGTAGTCTGGTAGCCTTCAAACAAGCCGACGTTTAAGGAGTGGCTTGGTAGTGCCGGAGGCTATCTATTTGTGGGCGGAGTTAGCTACTAGGTTCCCCAATATAAACTCGGAGAGCTATCCAGAAAGAGGCATTAACAGACAGAACGGCAGTCAGGATTGCAGAGGAGACGGCCTAGCAGGAAGGCTGTCGGCCGGCAGGGCGGGAGTCTCTGTCAACTACAGACCCCCCCCCCCCCCTCTATCCAGCTATAGGCAGAGACACTTGGTGAGTGAACAGTAAGGTGACTTGTCGTGTTTTACATATGTTGTGTGATGATCAGGGGCAGTCAAGTTGTAGGGTTCTCGAATTCTTGGATGATGACTCACTTTGCATATTAAACTGGAACATTTTAATTGAATTGCTAAATTATGATACTTCATGTGAAATATAATTATGAATTTATTATTTAAATGGTCTTTCACTGTGTTCCCTAGAGAATTGAGTTGAGGTGAGAAAGCCTCTGTGGTTACTGGTTTCATGGTTTAGAATGAGTACATGATAAAGATGGGAACTACTAATAATGAACTCAGGATAACATCTTTTGAGAATTTTGTGATACCGGCAAGTTCCATTCCTTGTCTTGTATGTAATGATCATGAATGGATGGTGGCAGCATTTCGTCTTCTACTATCTACTCTTCTACTTCTATCTACTCTTCTACTTCTACCTATCTACACCTCTCCCTCCACCCTTCTCTAAACTCTCACTTTCAACTAATGACCCTCCTCGCCCCTCCCACCTCCCTACCTCTCACCCCAAACCCTCACTAATTACTTCACTATTCATTTCTTTCCTTTCGTTTCCTCTTATACGTTTGTGGCAATGATTCTGTATTCTAGAGTTCTCTCTAGAGTTCCGGGTAGCTGATCCAGTGACGGCGCCTTGTAGTCTTAGCACCTAGGTAGTCAAATACCTAGGTTACAAGGTGTTGAACGAGGGAGGTTGCCTTAGGAACTCTGGGAGTGCTCTAGAATAGTTAGCTAACTGGGGACGGGATAACGGACTAGAGAGAGCTGTTTCCCCCGGCCTCGTTAGTTAAATGGGGGGTGGAATAATGGACAAGATAGAGCTATTTCCCCCACCCCCCGTTACAATGTTGGCAGCGGTGTTGAACAATGTTGTAGGCTAGTGTTCATTTAACATTGTTCAGTCCCACGTGTCTTTTTGCCGCTCAGGCGCTATCAGGGAGATCTTGACAGGTGTTTTACTTTCGCGATTTAGCGAGTTTTTTCAGGTTAGGAGATAGTGATTCTCTGGTGTTGTGTTTAGTGATTTTGTGAGTTTTGTGTAGTTCAGGGAATGTTCACCAGAACTTGCGTGTGTAGTGATTTATGTTAGTAATAAGATTTGGCGATTTTGGAACTTAGCGGTTGGTGGGTAGTGGAGCTCACCTGAGTGTGACAGGTGACCTCGCATGTCCCACGGGGACACCCAGCCACCGCTGGTCTCCAGGTCAGTGGGGAGTGGCAGGTGTAGTTCTTAAATAGATTTTAAGTAGTTTTTAGTGGTTCTGCTCAGATTATTGCGATCGACTGTTTTACTCCATTTGAACGCAATAACCCGAGGTGTACTGGTCTTGTACAGCATGCTAGGGGGAGCCTTAGTATGTCAGTAGACTTCACGTTGGGGACGCTCGACGTTAGATAGTCTGGTCACAGGGGTGGCAACAGTTTGGAGTTGTTGACCGGCGGAGATGCTAGGGAGACACTCTGGGTCACGTAGGTGGCTGTAGGTTAAGGGTGGGAGTAACGGCGGTTTATGTACTTAAGATTAGGAACGGTGCAGTTAAGTTTAGGCTAGCGTTTTGTCTATTAGTTTTGATTTTTTTTTGTGACAAGTTAAAAGTAGTGATGACCTTATTCTCTCTTCTCTAACTTTCCTCTGTTACTGTCTTATGTTCCACCAAGTCAGTATCATTCAGTGTTAATTGGATTATTTTAAAAAAATTAAGTGTAGTTGTTGCCAGGAGGAGAGCGGTATAACTGGACTGTGTAAACCCTATACAAACTACAGGGTCACACAACAGCATGGAACACGGGTATTGTCGCCTTTATGTTCAATTCACAGGTGGGAGCCAGAGGAGAGGCGCGACGCATATACAGAAGAGGGAGACGGCTGCTGTGTACCACACTCAGGAGCGTTTATCACCACCACCACGACCAGCCCACTACCTGGAGGTCATGGCTTCACCACCACCACCACCCCAGGGGACCCCAAGATGCAGCCCTCTCGGTCGGTCAACATTGGTCTACCCATTGGACCCCAAGACGGACGGACCCCAGCGGACCCCCAGTGGACCCCAGGTCGTTCTGCAGACGACCCCAGACGACCCAGTAAAGATGGAAGAGGAGCAACAACGACTCCAGTCTGTCCCACCAACATCGGTCTACCCAGGATGGACCCCAGGACGGACAGACCCCAATGGACCCCAGGTCGCTTGTCAAAGACCCATGGGAGAAAGAAGAGAGAAGAAAGAAGGGAGAAGAAAGAAGAGAGAAGAAGGAAGAGAGAAGAAGGAAGAGAGAAGAAAGAAGAAAGAAGAAAGAAGAAGAAGAAGATAAGACAAGCTGAGTGAGACACGATGCCTCGTGTCCCTTGCTGGTGTCAGCATCATTGCATGGAGCGTAATTGCAAGACAGGATCGTTTGCCTTAACTGGCCGCCCCTCCTACAAGCAGGTAGCTCTGTTGAGTGATTCTTCCTGTGTCGTGCGGACTTGATGTGGCTGTCAGAAGTAGCTCTCTGAAGGAGGCGTGCTGGAGCAACAGGGAGGAGAAGAGTAGGATGGGATTTCTACTGTTGGCAACTATATGAAGGTCTCGAAACTTGTAGTCCCTATAGCTGTGAAGAACCCCAATATACGTCTCTCATGGTGACTGACGTAGGGCCAATTACAGATCAGCTGGGACAACCGAATTCCACGGTCCTGTGCACAGTTCAAGTAGTAACGGCTTTCGGGTTGACCAAGTGTTGTTGTGCGTTAACGACGGAGAAGCGACGGAGGCAGTTGTGTTGAAGAAATGTGGTACAGGATTATCTACAAGACCAAGCAGTGACGTCGCCCAGCCAGAGACAATGGACGTCTGTCTATATATTTCATTTTTTTTAGAGTAGGATGATGTATATTTGTTTAGCTAGGATGTATTTTTTTTTTTCGTTAATAAAGTTGTTGCACACAGCTAGCTTGCTTTAGCAGTGTTGCAAAAACTTTATTTCGGGGAGAAGGGGAGATGTAACACTGTAAAAGTGTTTGGGTTAGGTTATTTAAAATATATATAGAGTACATGAGTCACAGACAAGGATCTGAGAGGCGCCAGTTGTCTGCCTGAGATCTCACACCTCAAAGCGTTAATGACCTCAAGTGACCTGAGGTCAGATCATGAGAATTTCACCTTGCTTCCGCTAAGCTCTTAATTGTAGTCTGGTAGCCTTCAAACAAGCCGACGTTTAAGGAGTGGCTTGGTAGTGCCGGAGGCTATCTATTTGTGGGCGGAGTTAGCTACTAGGTTCCCCAATATAAACTCGGAGAGCTATCCAGAAAGAGGCATTAACAGACAGAACGGCAGTCAGGATTGCAGAGGAGACGGCCTAGCAGGAAGGCTGTCGGCCGGCAGGGCGGGAGTCTCTGTCAACTACAGACCCCCCCCCCCCCTCTATCCAGCTATAGGCAGAGACACTTGGTGAGTGAACAGTAAGGTGACTTGTCGTGTTTTACATATGTTGTGTGATGATCAGGGGCAGTCAAGTTGTAGGGTTCTCGAATTCTTGGATGATGACTCACTTTGCATATTAAACTGGAACATTTTAATTGAATTGCTAAATTATGATACTTCATGTGAAATATAATTATGAATTTATTATTTAAATGGTCTTTCACTGTGTTCCCTAGAGAATTGAGTTGAGGTGAGAAAGCCTCTGTGGTTACTGGTTTCATGGTTTAGAATGAGTACATGATAAAGATGGGAACTACTAATAATGAACTCAGGATAACATCTTTTGAGAATTTTGTGATACCGGCAAGTTCCATTCCTTGTCTTGTATGTAATGATCATGAATGGATGGTGGCAGCATTTCGTCTTCTACTATCTACTCTTCTACTTCTACCTATCTACACCTCTCCCTCCACCCTTCTCTAAACTCTCACTTTCAACTAATGACCCTCCTCGCCCCTCCCACCTCCCTACCTCTCACCCCAAACCCTCACTAATTACTTCACTATTCATTTCTTTCCTTTCGTTTCCTCTTATACGTTTGTGGCAATGATTCTGTATTCTAGAGTTCTCTCTAGAGTTCCGGGTAGCTGATCCAGTGACGGCGCCTTGTAGTCTTAGCACCTAGGTAGTCAAATACCTAGGTTACAAGGTGTTGAACGAGGGAGGTTGCCTTAGGAACTCTGGGAGTGCTCTAGAATAGTTAGCTAACTGGGGACGGGATAACGGACTAGAGAGAGCTGTTTCCCCCGGCCTCGTTAGTTAAATGGGGGGTGGAATAATGGACAAGATAGAGCTATTTCCCCCACCCCCCGTTACAGTGTGTGTGCCTCAGGGGTCAGGGTTGGTGTGTGTGCCTCAGGGGTCAGGGTTGGTGTGTGTGCCTCAGGGGTCAGGGTTGGTGTGTGTGCCTCAGGAGTCAGGGTTGGTGTGTGTGCCTCAGGGGTCAGGGTTGGTGTGTGTGCCTCAGGAGTCAGGGTTGGTGTGTGTGCCTCAGGAGTCAGGGTTGGTGTGTGTGCCTCAGGGGTCAGGGTTGGTGTGTGTGCCTCAGGAGTCAGGGTTGGTGTGTGTGCCTCAGGAGTCAGGGTTGGTGTGTGTGCCTCAGGGGTCAGGGTTGGTGTGTGTGCCTCAGGGGTCAGGGTTGGTGTGTGTGCCTCAGGGGTCAGGGTTGGTGTGTGTGCCTCAGGGGTCAGGGTTGGTGTGTGTGCCTCAGGGGTCAGGGTTGGTGTGTGTGCCTCAGGGGTCAGGGTTGGTGTTGTGTCCTCTCATAAAACGTTAGCTTTTTCTGATCTGGGAAGGTGTCTTCGATTCATCGTTCTGTAATGTATTTTGAGTCTTAAAACTCCCCTTCTTTTCCTCATAACCTTGCATTTGTCTGGGTTGAAGTCGAACAGACATTTTTTGACCACCTCTGAAGACAGTCGTGTTGTAACACGGGACGGGGTTTCGGCTGTGCTCAGTCCACCACCCTGCTCGTAAATAAACTTAAGTTCAAGACCCCAAGTCCAAGACTAAGACGTTAAGTCCAAGACTCTCAGCTGAGTCCCACGCCACGTGGTCTTAGACGTCCGACCGTCTAAGATTCTACAGACACGTGACGCCGTTCTAGAAGCTCTAGTAAGCTCAAGGATCTCAATTCGCCGTTGAAGTACTCAGTTCCAGAGTACCATAACCACCACACTAACTATTGACCCCGGACTAGGCCACGAGTGTTGCCGGGTGCTGGAGAATCATGTGAGTCTTACAACCACTCAGTAGCATTACGCCACTGCTGGTGTAGTGGTTATGGTACTAGGACTACACAGTACGCAAACCCAGGCCATCTAGGTTCGAATCCTTGAGGGTTCATTAGACTTTTGTGTTGATAAACATGGCGTGGAGGACCATTCAGGCGTCGCTCACAAAAGAAGGATTAGTTAAGACGCTAGAAGAAGAAGACCTCTGAAATTCTATGCACCCCGTCAAGCTCCAGTTTACCTGTCAATAAAGTGGTCCCCCTGTCTCAACCCTCGCCCCTCCTGCCCCCCCCCACCCTCCTCACCTCCTTCAGACCCCCCCCCCCCACCCGCCATACCTCCTTCAGACCCCCCCCCCCACCCGCCTCACCTCCTTCAGACCCCCCCCCCCGGTCCATCCCCTGTGGTAGAGGTCCGAGTCCTAACCTCTCGTGAGGACCGCACGAGACGCCATGATTCAGGTCTTGTCTTACTGATGGTTTATATCTTTGATGGACAGGCCGTGAGCGTACGGGGGACACGGAGGGATCACGTTCACCCGCTCCTGGTGTGTATGCTGACCAGCGGGGCCCCTGTGTCATGGTCCTGGGTGCCAGGCATGGTGGAGGCTCTCTCTCTTATCGTGTACACACACACACACACACACACACACACACACACACACACACACACACACACACACACACACACACACACACACACACACACACACACATACGAATAATTCAAATGTAGATATGATAGAGCCCAGTAGGCTCAGGAACCTGTACATCAGTTGATTGACTGTTGAGAGGCGGGACCAAAGAGCCAGAGCTCAACCCCCGCAAGCACAACTAGGTAAGTACACACACACTAGTAGGGCGTAGTGGATGAGTGAACAGCGCTCGGGATTCGTAGTCCCAGGGACCGGGTGATCGATCCCCGGCAGAGGCGGAAACAAATGGGCAGAGTTTCTTTCACCATGATGGCCTGTTCACCTAGCAGTAAAAGAGGTACATGGGAGTTAGACAGCTGCTACGGGCTGCTTCCTGGGGGTGTGTAACAAAAAGGAGGCCTGGTGGAGGACCGGGCCGCGGGGACGCTCAGCCCCGAAATCATCTCAAGATAACCACAAGATAGGCCCATTCTGCAGTATGCCGCCCCGGCGTGGAACCAATACGTGAAGGAGAACATAAACCAAATTTAGAAAAGGTTTAAATGTATGTAACGAGGCTCGTGCCAGACCTGAGAGGCTTAAACTACGAGGAAAGTCAAGGGGAGTGGAGCTTAACCCCATTTGAAGGGTCGTAATCGAAGAGACATGATAACGACATATAAGATTCTCAGTGGACATGTTTAGTATAAAGTTGGGTTGAAGAAGATAACGTGGATGGAAACTTAAGGCGCTCACGAGTTACAGGGATGTTAGAAAGAACATTTCTAGCATAAGAGTAGTGAACAAATGGAATGGATTAGAGACAGAGATAGAATAAGCAAATAAAAAACAAAGAAATTAAATATGACAAGAAAGGCAGCATTAAGGTCAAGAGTCACTACAATAACATCTTTAATAATTACCACTCAACTCTGGGAGGAAGAGAGAGAGAGAGAGAGAGAGAGAGAGAGAGAGAGAGAGAGAGAGAGAGAGAGAGAGAGAGAGAGAGAGAGAGAGAGAGAGAGAGAGAGAGAGAGAGAGAGCGCCATGGAGAAGCAAGAACAACAACAAAACCACTAAACAAGAACAACAACAAACAAACAATAACGGGCAAATTACAAATCCATGATTTGCTAATTACACTTTAACCCAAAATTACAAAAACTGGAACAAGTCCCAATGCTCTAAAAATTGGTACTAGGCTGGGTCGGGGGCAACTGAGCCCCCATCCTCCTATTTCACTATTTCAAGTGGAGTTGTCCTGACCCTCCCCCCCCCCTGCTCCCCTCCTCCCATGGGTTGACAGCCCGTGACAAGTTTTTGACGGCGACACAAAGGCCGCCAAAATACCAACAAGCATTTTTTTTCACGAACAAAAAAACCTTATTTTAGCTTAAATGTTTGTTTGTGTACGTGTGTGTGTGTGTGTGTGTGTGTGTGTGTGTGTGTGTGTGTGTGTGTGTGTGTGTGTGTGTGTGTGTGTGTGTGTGTGTGTGTGTGTGTGTGTTTACTAGTTGTGTTTTCTAGTTGTATTTTTACGGGGGTTGAGCTTTGCTCTTTCGGCCCGCCTCTCAACTGTCAATCAACTGTTTACTAACTACTTTTTTTTTTCCCACACCACACACACACACCCCAGGAAGCAGCCCGTGACAGCTGACTAACTCCCAGGTACCTATTTACTGCTAGGTAACAGGGGCACTTAGGGTGAAAGAAACTTTGCCCATTTGTTTCTGTGTGTGTGTGTGTGTGTACTCACCTAATTGTACTCACCTAATTGTGCTTGCGGGGGTTGAGCTCTGGCTCTTTGGTCCCGCCTCTCAACCGTCAATCAACTGGTGTACAGATTCCTGAGCCTATTGGGCTCTATCATATCTACATTTGAAACTGTGTATGGAGTCAGCCTCCACCACTTCCTAATGCATTCCATTTACTAACTACTCTGACACTGAAAAAGTTCTTTCTAACGTCTCTGTGGCTCATTTGGGTACTCAGCTTCCACCTGTGTCCCCTTGTTCGCGTCCCACCAGTGTTGAATAGTTCATCCTTGTTTACCCGGTCGATTCCCCTGAGGATTTTGTAGGTTGTGACCATGTCTCCCCTTACTCTTCTGTCTTCCAGTGTCGTAAGGTGCATTTCCCGCAGCCTTTCCTCGTAACTCATGCCTCTTAGTTCTGGGATTAGTCTAGATCTTTCTCTCTGTCCGTTTCATTAAGTACTTCATCTCCTATTCTGTATCCTGTGTCTGGCCTCCTGTTTCCACTGCCTAGTTTCATTACTTTGCATTTACTCGGGTGGAACTTCAACAGCCATTTGTTGAACCATTCACTCAGTCTGTCTAGGTCATCTCGTAGCCTCCTACTATTATCCTCTGTTTCAATCCTCCTCATAATTTTTGCATCATCAGCAAACATTGAGAGTAACGAGTCTATACCCTCTGGGAGATCATTTACATATATCAGAAACAGTATAGGCCCAAGGACTGAACCCTGCGGGACTCCACTTGTAACGTCTCGCTAATCTGAGACCTCACCCCTCACATGGACTCGTTGTCTCTTGTTGCTTAGGTACTCCTTTATCCAATGGAGTACCTTCCCTTTCACTCCAGCCTGCATCTCCAGCTTTTTCACTAGCCTCTTGTGTGGCACTATATCAAAGGCTTTCTGGCAATCCAAAAATATGCAGTCTGCCCACCCTTCTCTTTCTTGCCTGATTTTTGTTGCCTGGTCGTAGAATTCAAGTAACCCTGTGAGGCAGGACTTGCCATCCCTGAACCCATGTTGATGCAGTTACAAAGTTCTTTCGCTCCAGATGTTCCACTAGCTTTCTGCGCACAATCTTCTCCATCAGTTTGCATGGTATGCAGGTTAGGGACACTGGCCTGTAGTTCAGTGCCTCCTGTCTATCCCCTTTCTTGTATATCGAGACTACGTTAGCAGCTTTCCAAATTTCTGGCAGTTCCTCTGTTGCCAGTGATTTGTTATACACTATGGAGAGTGGCAGGCACAGTTCTTTTGCTCCTTCCTTTAGTATCCAAGGGGAGATTCCATCTGGCTTTGTACCATCCAACTCTAGTAAACACTTCCTTACTTCCCCGCTGGTAATCTCAAACTCTTCCAGTGGTTCCTCGTTAACTATTCCCTCTCTTATCTCTGGAATTTCTCCTTGCTCTAAGGTGAAGACCTCCTGGAATTTCTTATTCAGTTCCTCACACACTTCCTTGTCGTTTGTAGTGAATCCTTCTGCCCCTATCCTTATATTCATTTCCTGTTCCTTTACTGTTGTTTTTCTCCTGATGTGGCTGTACAGCAATTTAGGCTGAGTCTTTGCCTTGCTTGCGATGTCATTTTCGTATTGACTTTCTGCCTCTCTTCTCTTCTCTTCTTTGGATGTGTGTGTGTGTGTATTCACCTAGTTCACCTAGTTGTGTTTGCGGGGGTTGAGCTTTGCTCTTTCGGCCCGCCTCACAAATGTCAATCAACTGTTTACTAACTACTAATTTTTTTTCCTCTCCACACCACACACACCCCCCAGGAAGCAGCCCGTGACAGCTGATTAACTCCCAGGTATCTATTTACTGCTAGGTAACAGGGGCATTCAGGGTGAAAGAAACTTTGCCCATTTGTTTCTGCCTGGTGCGGGAATCGAACCTGCGCCACAGAATTACGAGTCATGTGCGCTATCCGCCAGGCTATCAGGCCCCCTGTGTGTATGTGTGTGTGTGTGTGTGTGTGTGTGTGTGTGTGTGTGTGTGTGTGTGTGTGTGTGTGTGTGTGTGTGTGTGTGTGTGTGTGTGTGTGTGTGCCTGCAGGATCGTGCACTAGCTCTTGGACCCTACTTGTTTTTATTTAGCCGCCGGTTATCTAATGCAGTGACTCTTGACCTAGTTCCCTATTATATATAAGTTTAAAGTTATACAAAGAGTTTGCCTCTGCTCCTTACATCTCTCTAACTCAACTGAGTCCCCGAGCTTTCATCCATTCCTGCTTGTACTCTTGATATTTATTGTGAAATTTTCCTCTTTTCTCACCCTTTAAATTCCCCCCTGGGGATTTTATACGTCTCTGTCATGTCTCCACTCTCTTTTCTCCTTTTTAGCATCGTCAAATTCAGTTCCTTCAGTCTCTCTCTTCATACCCCCTATCCCTCGCAAGATTTGGAGGAGCCTCGCTGCAAACTTCTGAACCTTTTCGTGTTTCCTTAGCATTTTTTTTATACGAGGGCTCCACGATAGGGCGGCATACTCTGAGACTGGTCTCACGTAGGTGGTGTAAGCGATCTTAAAGCCTCTTTATTTAGATTCTTGAATGATGTTTTTACTTTTTTCTAGTGTAGAGTTTACGGCTGACGTTATCCTATTGATATGAGTCTGTGGAGTTAGGTTTGGTGTTATATCCGCTCCCAGGTCTTTTTCTCTAGACGTTATTGAAAGGTAGTTTCCGTTCATCGTGTACTGTCTTTCTGGCTCCTGTTCCCATTTCCATCACCTTACTCTTGCTGGTGTTGAACTCCATTAGCCATTTCTTGGACCAACTCTGCAGCCTGTTATTCGAGAATCTGACAATCCTCATATGTCACAACTCTTGTCATTAGTTTTGAATCGTCTGTAAACATCGATATATAAGACTTAACTGCTGGTGACATGTTATTTACATAAATGAGGAACAGTAAGGGTCCCAACACTGATCCTTGAGGTACTACTCTTCCTACCACAGTCCATCATCTCGCCCCTCACTCTCACTCTCTGACTCCCACCTGTTAGGTTACCCATGTTAGTGCTTTTCCGCATACTCCCGCCTGTCTCACGAGTTTATGAAGCAATCTCTTATGAGTTACTGTATCAAAGGCTTTTTGGCAGTCCAGAAAAACGCAGTCTGCCCATCCTTCTCACTCTTGTCTTATTTTTCCCACTCTATCATAGAACTCAAACGCTCTAACGACAATGACTCTACTCTGACCTAGCATGACCATTCGGACGACTTGGCGTGACCTCTGGGGTGACCTGGACGACCTGGCGTGACCTCTGGGGTGACCTGAACGACCTGGCATGACCTCTGGGCTGACCTGAACGACCTGGGGTGACCTGGACGACCTGGCGTGACCTCTGGGGTGACCTGAACGACCTGGCATGACCTCTGGGGTGACCTGGACGACCTGGTGTGACCTCTGGGCTGACCTGAACGACCTAGGGTGACCTGGACGACCTGGCGTGACCTCTGGGGTGACCTGGACGACCTGGCATGACCTCTGGGCTGACCTGAACGACCTGGTGTGACCTCTGGGGTGACCTGAACGACCTGGCGTGACCTCTGGGGTGACCTGGACGACCTGGCGTGACCTCTGGGGTGACCTGGACGACTTGGCGTGACCTCCGGGACGACCTGGAGATGTTCTGGATGAGGTCAGGTGACCCATGAAAGACCTGTTCTGACCCTGGTGCCGGGAAGTCAGGTCATGTGTGCCACGGGTACAATGTGAATGGTACACTATGATGGTATACCCTTGAAGGTGTACCGTGGGGGGTACACCTTCCCTCCAGCCTCCCTCCTCCATCTCTGCTCCCTCTCCCTTTCCTCCTCACTTATTTTACTTGCTTTGTTTTGTGTGTTCTCCTTTCATATCTTTTCCTCCTTTATTATTCATCTTTTCTTTCTCTACTGTTTCCTGATGCTCTCTTTCTTGTTTATGTGGGTCTTGTTTAGCCATTATCCTTGCTTCCTGTTCTTACTCCTTCCCTCTCTTCCTTATTTCTTCCTTTCTTCCTTCTTACCTTTCCTTTCTTCCTCTTGCTTCTTTTCATTTCTCCCACGTGCCCTCCCTCCCTTCCCCCCTTCTTTCTTCTTACACTCCTTCCCCCCTCCATCTCTCTCTCTCTCTCTCTCTCTCTCTCTCTCTCTCTCTCTCTCTCTCTCTCTCTCTCTCTCTCTCTCTCTCCTTCCCCTTTACCTCACTCCTACCCCTCCTCCCTCCCTCCCTTCCCTCCCCTTCCCTAAAGCTCTCTCTCCCCCCTTCTACTAAACATTTCAAAGACTCAATCACCCGTGTTCTCCAGTCATTATTGTCCCCCCCCCTTCCCTCCTGTCTATTGAGATGAAGACGCCCGGGATTACGTGGACAGATAGACAGGGAGGCAACAATACAGAGGACAGACGCCAGGTCTAGTCTGCTGTATAGACAGGAGCGCTGTAGACAGGTGTAGCCGTATACAAACAGCTGCAAAAAGTTCGCAGGTAGGAAATATGCGCAAAAATAGATTGTTTGGTATTCCGTCGTGGCCAGTTGGGTCGTTAGAGTGACAGGTTAACCACCAGACGGTACGGGACAGGTACAGGGCATCAGTGCAGGTACATGATGCAGGAGGCACGGCGGAGACGGTAGACGTAGCAGACGGGTAGAAAAAAAACAGAGAAGTAGACAGAGCTTCAAAGTGGACAGGGAGGTAGACTTCGAGGTGCCCAGTTAGGGAAGATATGGTCACCACATAAAAAATTCTCACAAGAATTGACAGTAGATATTGGAATACTTTTTCTCCTATGCAAAATCTAGAACAAAAATTACATCTGGTATCGAACCCCTGCGAAAGGGAGATGGAACTTTCACAGATGACAAAGAAATGAGCGAAATCCTGAGGCAACTGAACAATTCCGTCTTGAGCGAGCCACTGAACACACTGAAGATTGATAACCAACACGATTGTTCATGTGATATCAACATCAAATCATATATCAGATGTCACCCTAAACCCACTTGATTTTGAAGTAGCCATAGGCAGTATGCCTACGCTCTCTGCACCAGGCCCCGATTACTGGAACTCCCTATTCATCAAGAATTGTTAAAAAAAACACGGTCGCAGGCCCTAAATATTTTTTGGAGGCGGAGTTTAGATAGTGGTTTAATCCCTGGCATTAAAACCAGCAGGTGGGTGTTGTGTGTAGGATGTGAGGTGTATGTGTGGTGTGTGGGGTTGTTGGGGTGTGTGGTGTGTGTGGGGGTGTGTGGTGTGTGGTGTGTGTGGGGGTGTGTGGTGTGTGTGGGGGTGTGTGGTGTGTGGGGTTGTTGGGGTGTGTGGTGTGTGGGGTTGTTGGGGTGTGTGGTGTGTGGGGTTGTGTGGTGTGTGGGGTTGTGTGGTGTGTGGGGTTGTTGGGGTGTGTGGTGTGTGGGGTTGTTGGGGTGTGTGGTGTGTGGGGGTGTGTGGTGTGTGGGGTTGTTGGGGTGTGTGGTGTGTGGGGGTGTGTGGTGTGTGGGGGTGTGTGGTGTGTGGGGTTGTTGGGGTGTGTGGTGTGTGGGGGTGTGTGGTGTGTGGGGTTGTTGGGGTGTGTGGTGTGTGGGGGTGTGTGGTGTGTGGGGGTGTGTGGTGTGTGGGGTTGTTGGGGTGTGTGGTGTGTGGGGGTGTGTGGTGTGTGGGGTTGTTGGGGTGTGTGGTGTGTGGGGGTGTGTGGTGTGTGGGGGTGTGTGGTGTGTGGGGGTGTGTGGTGTGTGGGGTTGTTGGGGTGTGTGGTGTGTGGGGTTGTTGGGGTGTGTGGTGTGTGTGGGGGTGTGTGGTGTGTGGGGTTGTTGGGGCGTGTGGTGTGTGGGGTTGTTGGGGTGTGTTGGGGTGTGTGGGGGTGTGTGGTGTGTGTGGGGTTGTTGGGGTGTGTGGTGTGTGGGGTTGTTGGGGTGTGTTGGGGTGTGTGGGGGTGTGTGGTGTGTGTGGGGGTGTGTGGTGTGTGGGGGTGTGTGGTGTGTGGGGGTGTGGGGGTTGTTGGGGTGTGTTGGGGTGTGTGGGGGTGTGTGGTGTATGGGTGTGTGTGGGGGTGTGTGGGGGTTTGTTGGGCATGTGCTGAGGTGTGCACTGTACTGTGTGTGTGTGTGTGTGTGTGTGTGTGTGTGTGTGTGTGTGTGTGTGTGTGTGTGTGTGTGTGTGTGTGTGTGTGTGTGTGTGTGCGCGCACGATGTGCTAGGATATTGGAGTACTGGTGGTGTGTACTAATTTATATGTGTGGCTCTTGTGGGGAGAAACGTGGGTTTAGTGTGAGGTTGTATACATGTATGTATAATGTGTGCTCATCTTTGGTGGGTGGTTGTGGGCGTGTGGGAGCCCAACAGCTTCCGTTAACAAGCAAGGAGCACCAACGAACTGATAATCTGATACAACTCAACCGGATTTCCACTCAGTAAACAAAGACTTTAATTTGAGTGGTTTCTTCCCGTATGTTTACGCATTTCTACACAATACGCCACGACTGAGCGTTCGTAAGACCGTGGGAAAATACGCACGCCCGTGGGAACCTTCACCAGCTCTGAGTACTACAAGCCCAGCAGGAAGTCTTCACCTCTGACCTGATCTTCCAGAGTGGCCACCTGTGACTAAAGATTCATCTGAATCGACGTTATCACTCGACAGGAAGACTTGAAGGCGTGTTAGCGGCTCCGGGGCCATGTGAGGAGCTGAAGATTGGCGGCAAACGACGCACAGCTGAGAGGTTCTACTACTCCTAGCAGCTGAGTGAGAGGTTCTACTTCCCCAGCAGCTGAGTGAGAGGTTCTACTTCCCCAGCAGCTGAGTGAGAGGTTCTACTTCCCCAGCAGCTGAGTGAGAGGTTCTACTTCCCCAGCAGCTGAGTGAGAGGTTCTACTTCCCCAGCAGCTGAGTGAGAGGTTCTACTTCCCCAGCAGCTGAGTGAGAGGTTCTACGACCCCTAGCAGCTGAGCTGATAGGTTCTACTACTCCTAGCAGCTGAGCTGAGAGGTTCTACTACCCCTAGCAGCTGAGCTGAGAGGGTCTACTACCCCAGCAGCTGAGTGAGAGGTTCTACCCCCTAGCAGCTGCCCAAACGGCCATGAGCATCACGGCAATTCTACGCAGAAGTCAGGAAAGCTTGTACGCGTATGTGCGCGAGCATGTGTGTGTGTGTGTGTGTGTGTGTGTGTGTGTGTGTGTTGCGTGTGCATGTGTGTGTGCGTGTATGTGTGTTGCGTGTGTATGTGTGTGTGTGTTTTCTTCCCTAACAGTTTGCAGCACTAAGCTCCTGGACGCCGCCTTTCTAATGCTCGGCCGTGAAATGTTTCGAGACATCTCGACCCTTTTGTTTCTTGTCATATCTGTTGTTAAGACTACTGATTGAGTTTACGGGTTATTCATGCCCGTGCCACCTCTTGGGTGGCTTAATCTTTATCAATCAATCTTATTAACTGAGTTAACCTCAACTGAGACATTTTTTCTTTAATTCCAATTGTTTTTCCTCGCAACCTTATGGCTTGTCTGCGTGTGTAGCTTCCGTAGATGTCCTCTACTGCTAATGCTTCGACTTAACATTGTCTATATTACCCCTGAGTATTTTGTATGTCTGAATCATGTCGCCTATATTTAGCCTTTCGTCAAGAGTCAGTATGAGCCGTTTCTCCAGTTTATCTCCTTAGCTCAATCACATTTAATCTGGGTCTAGTTCTTACAGCAGTTCTCTGTATTTTTCTAAATTTGTTGTATTCGTTGAGGTCTGGGTTCCAGGCCTGTTCTATATACTGTAGCTGTGGTCGGACATGTTCTGCACATCACGTTATGGGAGTGTCCTTGTGGGACTTACTGAGGGAAGTCCTGATGCTGCGGCCCGTCCTCCTAAGGTGCTCCAACGTCAAGAAACTGACGTACTAAAGTGCCTTTATCCTAACCTACCAGAGGACCCAAAACAGAAAACGGAACAGTACGTCACTTCCGCCAGCCGCTACCATTTTCTAGTACGACAATTTTGTGGCCTTGAGTACAAGGGAACAGAATTATCAGGATAAAGCACCAAGCCATTACGACTATATAGCACTGGGAAGGGGTCAGGATAAGGATTTGGGATGAGACGGGGGGAAGGAATGGTGCCCAACCACTTGGACGGTCGGGGATTGAACGCCGACCTGCTCTACTGTCTAGCCCAAATGGTTGGGCATTCCTAGGGTAGAGTATACGTCAAAATGCGACGTACTAGTACGAGGACGGGACAAGAGCGCCGTTGTTGACGAAGAACAGCAGGAACATACAAATGTGAAGTACCGGTTATTGGTACTTTACATTTGTATGTTCAAGCAGGTCAGGCAATGGCGGGGCTCTCCATAGCCCGTGCTACTTGCCCCGCTCCTGTGCCAGGTAAGTCCACTACGGGCTCTCCATAGCCCGTGCTACTTGCCCCGCTCCTGTGCCAGGTAAGTCCACTACGGGCTCTCCATAGCCCGTGCTACTTGCCCCGCTCCTGTGCCGGGTAAGTCCACTACGGGCTCTCCATAGCCCGTGCTACTTGCCCCGCTCCTGTGCCGGGTAAGTCCACTACGGGCTCACCATAGCCCGTGCTACTTGCCCCGCTCCTGTGCCAGGTAAGTCCACTACGGGCTCACCATAGCCCGTGCTACTTGCCCCGCTCCTGTGCCAGGTAAGTCCACTACGGGCTCACCATAGCCCGTGCTACTTGCCCCGCTCCTGTGCCAGGTAAGTCCACTACGGGCTCACCATAGCCCGTGCTACTTGCCCCGCTCCTGTGCCAGGTAAGTCCACTACGGGCTCACCATAGCCCGTGCTACTTACCCCGCTCCTGTGCCAGGTAAGTCCACTACGGGCTCACCATAGCCCGTGCTACTTGCCCCGCTCCTGTGCCAGGTAAGTCCACTACGGGCTCACCATAGCCCGTGCTACTTGCCCCGCTCCTGTGCCAGGTAAGTCCACTACGGGCTCACCATAGCCCGTGCTACTTGCCCCGCTCCTGTGCCAGGTAAGTCCACTACGGGCTCACCATAGCCCGTGCTACTTGCCCCGCTCCTGTGCCAGGTAAGTCCACTACGGGCTCACCATAGCCCGTGCTACTTGCCCCGCTCCTGTGCCAGGTAAGTCCACTACGGGCTCACCATAGCCCGTGCTACTTGCCCCGCTCCTGGGCCAGGTAAGTCCACTACGGGCTCACCATAGCCCGTGCTACTTGCCCCGCTCCTGTGCCAGGTAAGTCCACTACGGGCTCACCATAGCCCGTGCTACTTGCCCCGCTCCTGTGCCAGGTAAGTCCACTACGGGCTCACCATAGCCCGTGCTACTTGCCCCGCTCCTGTGCCAGGTAAGTCCACTACGGGCTCACCATAGCCCGTGCTACTTGCCCCGCTCCTGTGCCAGGTAAGTCCACTACGGGCTCACCATAGCCCGTGCTACTTGCCCCGCTCCTGTGCCAGGTAAGTCCACTACGGGCTCACCATAGCCCGTGCTACTTGCCCCGCTCCTGTGCCAGGTAAGTCCACTACGGGCTCACCATAGCCCGTGCTACTTGCCCCGCTCCTGTGCCAGGTAAGTCCACTACGGGCTCACCATAGCCCGTGCTACTTGCCCCGCTCCTGTGCCAGGTAAGTCCACTACGGGCTCACCATAGCCCGTGCTACTTGCCCCGCTCCTGTGCCAGGTAAGTCCACTACGGGCTCACCATAGCCCGTGCTACTTGCCCCGCTCCTGTGCCAGGTAAGTCCACTACGGGCTCACCATAGCCCGTGCTACTTGCCCCGCTCCTGTGCCAGGTAAGTCCACTACGGGCTCACCATAGCCCGTGCTACTTGCCCCGCTCCTGTGCCAGGTAAGTCCACTACGGGCTCACCATAGCCCGTGCTACTTACAACTTTTTGTTCCTAGTATCTGAATCTAAAACAACAACAACAACAACTTGTGTCAGCCTCCTAACACTGAGCAACACTGACGCACGAACATCCACAAATACTTATCCATAAATATTATCAATAAAGAATTAACCACATAAATTTATCCATGGGAGCCGGTCGGCCGAGCGGACAGCACACTGGACTTGTGATCCTGTGGTCCTGGGTTCGATCCCAGGCGCCGGCGAGAAACAATGGGCAGAGTTTCTTTCACCCTATGCCCCTGTTACCTAGCAGTAAAATAGGTACCTGGGTGTTAGTCAGCTGTCACGGGCTGCTTCCTGGGGGTGGAGGCCTGGTCTAGGACCGGGCCGCGGGGACACTAAAGCCCCGAAATCAACTCAAGATAACCTCAAGATAACCTCAAGATAACCTCAAGATAACCTCAAGATAACCTCAAGATAACCTCAAGATAACCTCAAGATAACCTCAAGATATGGGGGGAAGGATACATAAAGAATAATTCAGACCAAATTATCAATAAAAGTTCATCCATAGAGATTAATCCATAAAGTTTTATCCATAAAGAATTATCCTCAGAGAATTATCGATTATCCACAAATAATTTACCATAGAAAATCCTACACAACAAAATGATCCAGGGAGCATAATTCACACAGAAGTATAACAAAATATGCGCTATATAAGACCTGGGGAAAATTTAGGTGTGGTACTTGGCTTTAATTAATTTCTTTGCGGACCCAATTTCAATTACTGGACCAATAGACAGTAGAAATGGGTACTAACACGCGCCGTTTTCTTGTAGGATCCTGCAGTGACGGGAAGTACCGTCTTGTGAGACTGACGGGTGGGGGGGAGGGGGTGGGGAGGGGGGGGTTAAGGAGCAATACCTGCTCCTTCTTGACACGTGGTGGGTGGTCTGGGGTGGAGCTCTCTGGGAGGGGAAATGGGGTTGGGGGCGTTGAAGGGGGCATGTGGGAGGAGGGAAAGGGGGGGGGGACTATGGGGGTTGTGGAGGTGGGAGTTATGGGGGGGGGGAAGAGAGTTTGGAATCTGTTCCTCTCGGCTATTTCGCAACTACAGATGTCTTGGAGGAGGAGGAGGAGGCGGAGGAGGGGGAGAGGGAGGAGGAGGAGGCGGAGGAGGGGGAGAGGGAGGAGGAGGAGCCGGAGGAGGGGGAGAGGGAGGAGGAGGAGGCGGAGGAGGGGGAGAGGGAGGAGGAGGAGGCGGAGGGAAAAGATAACATGGAGGTGTGTGTTGCAAAATAATTAAATCCTGATGAACTATCCGCAGCCTGCACTCCCTCCCTCCCTGCAACCTGTCCTCGGGGAGGACCTCCACTCCAGTGAACGGATTGGCAACGATTCCATAATCAGCACTATTATCTACTCTCTATCCATGGTTAGGTTAAGGTTACTTTAGGTTAAGGTTTGAATAGGTTAGGTTAGGTTTCATTAAGTTTGGTTATGTTAGTACTCTATTATTGACTGTAATGGGAAATATGGAATTCGGAAACAATTTGAGAGTGCCCACAAATTCTCTTTACAGAATACCAAATTCCTCAAACAAAACGTCCTCAGCATAAACTGTGTATATTTTAAACCCATGATATATAATACAATAAAGTTATAACATGAGAATAACCTGTTTACGACAAAAAGGTTCACTTGCCAGTTTACATGTAGACTATTACTGGAACCGTAATATGCTCTCAGATCATCACAAATATCTAGATAACTATGAGGGTGGTTTAAAGAGGGGGGGGGGGGGGAGGGATCGTTTCTCATGGTAATGAATTTGCTGTGAGCACGAGCACATGGTGCACTCCCTCCCCCCCCCCCCTATTCATCACTAAGGATCTTGCAGGAAGCAATAACCGCTAGTTACACATACACACAGTGTAGCCCCAGAGGTCAGGGATGGTCAGGGACCGCCCCCCCCCCCCACCACCACCACCGCTGCACAAGGGCGGTCTGCTATAATGGCCTCCGCTTAGCGTGTTCTCCGTCCTCACCCTCTAATCCGGATGTGCTGTGTCCCTGCCAGTTAAAAGGTAAATACGTTTAAACAACAAAATTTATGAGTCCGGACCTCCGTCGGACAGACCGTCTCTGGATTTTTAGCCCATTGTGTAAAGCTTAAATGACCCAGAATAACTCTCAACCGCCACTCATCTCTGGTCATCCCTCAGGTCCCAGAGGTCCCAGAGGTTCCAGTGGTCCCAGAGGTCCCAGAGATCCCAGAGATAGCAGATCCCAGAGGTCCCAGTGGTCCCAGTGGTCCCAGAGGTCCCAGAGATCCCAGAGGTTCCAGATCCCAGAGGTCCCAGAGGTCCCAGTGGTCCCAGAGGTCCCAATAGTCCCAGAGATCCCAGAGGTCCCAGAGGCATCAGTGGTCCCAGAGGTCCCAGAGATCCCAGAGGTACCAGATCCCAGAGGTACCAGATCCCAGAGGTACCAGATCCCAGAGGTCCCAGAGGTCCCAGTTGTCCCAGAGGTCCCAATGGTCCCAGAGATCCCAGAGGTCCCAGAGGCATCAGTGGTCCCAGAGGCCCCAGAGGTCCCAGAGGTACCAGATCCCAGAGGTCCCAGAGATCCCAGACGTCCCAGAGATACCAGAGGTCCCAGAGATCCCAGAGGTCAAATTATGTGGTAAAGGAAGGACAGGCTTCAGTACCCCAGTGTGGAGAAGTCATGCTTCAGATTAGCACATCTACCAGAAAATATTGAAGGTGTAGAATGGGATCGAACCTGCGTGTCTGGACTCCCCAGACATGCGGGTACAATAACATTCGAGTGCCTTAACATTGCATCGTGGATTAACAAGGTTGTTGTGTTTTCAACCTGCATTACAACTTTTTTAATCCAGTCTAGAATTGGATTGGTTCATCTTTCCATATATTATTGTCCATTAAATGATCCATTTAATATATATTTTTATGATTTATGATGAGGTGACTGGAACCAGAGTGCCACTAGCACACAAGGTGAGGAGGGATAGGGGCCTGTGGCTGAGTGGACAGCGCTCTGTACTCGTAATTATAGAGTCCGGATTCAATCCCCGGCGATGGCAGAAACAAATGGGCAAAGTTTCTATCACCCTGATTCCGCCGTTCACCTAACAGTAAATAGGTACCTGGGAGTTAGACAGCTGTTACGGGCTGCTTCCTGGGAGTGTGTGATATTCAGGGTAACCGACAACTAAAAGCCGGGGTCCAGGAGCTCAAGCTTATCCAGTAATCTCTCGAAGTTACCATTAAGCGAAACTACAATAAGTCTTGTAGTGTGCGGTCACAGATGCCAGTGTTATGTCACAGGTGTGCGGGCTGAACCTGGCCACACCTGACTGTTCTCATCCCTCAACCCGTTCTCGCACTTTCGTATAGTCAATATTGACTTATTAAATACGTGCATAGGTGACATACTAAACATACTAGTTTACCTTGAAAAGCTTCATAGAAAACACCGACCTTACCTAACCTTCTTAGTATGTTAAGATAAGCATCTTATTGCTTCGTAATTACAATTATTACTTAACCTATTATAGGTATAGGTTAAGTAATAATTGTAATCTTAACATACTAAGAAGGTTAGGTAAGGTCGGTGTTTTCTATGAAGCTTTTCAAGGTAAACTAGTATGTTTAGTATGTCACCTATGCACGTATTTAATAAGTCAATATTGACTGTAAGAAAGTGCGAGAACGAGTTGCATCCCTACACCTGCAGCGAGGCCAGGTGTGTCATACCAGGTGTGTCAGGAGAGCACAGTGGTGAGGAGAAGGTCTCGTTGGTGCAGGAGGCGAGGTAGGGAGTCTCTCATTGGTCAGGGAGCCACTGTAGGTGACTCTTGTGGCCCATCAGAGCACCGTGTGTGTGGTTCATCAGAGCACCGTGTGTGTGTGGCCCATCAGAGCACCGTGTGTGTGGCCCATCAGAGCACCGTGTGTGTGGCCCATCAGAGCACCGTGTGTGGCCCATCAGAGCACCGTGTGTGTGGCCCATCAGAGCACCGTGTGTGTGGCCCATCAGAGCACCGTGTGTGTGGCCCATCAGAGCACCGTGTGTGGCCCATCAGAGCACCGTGTGTGTGGCCCATCAGAGCACCGTGTGTGGCCCATCAGAGCACCGTGTGTGGCCCATCAGAGCACCGTGTGTGTGGTCCATCAGAGCACCGTGTGTGTGGTCCATCAGAGCACCGTGTGTGTGTGGCCCATCAGAGCACCGTGTGTGTGGCCCATCAGAGCACCGTGTCTGTGTGGCCCATCAGAGCACCGTGTGTGTGGCCCATCAGAGCACCGTGTGTGTGGCCCATCAGAGCACCGTGTGTGGCCCATCAGAGCACCGTGTGTGTGGTCCATCAGAGCACCGTGTGTGTGGTCCATCAGAGCACCGTGTGTGGCCCATCAGAGCACCGTGTGTGGCCCATCAGAGCACCGTGTGTGGCCCATCAGAGCACCGTGTGTGTGGTCCATCAGAGCACCGTGTGTGTGGTCCATCAGAGCACCGTGTGTGTGGCCCATCAGAGCACCGTGTGTGTGGCCCATCAGAGCACCGTGTGTGTGGCCCATCAGAGCACCGTGTGTGTGGTCCATCAGAGCACCGTGTGTGGTCCATCAGAGCACCGTGTGTGTGGCCCATCAGAGCACCGTGTGTGTGGTCCATCAGAGCACCGTGTGTGTGGTCCATCAGAGCACCGTGTGTGTGGCCCATCAGAGCACCGTGTGTGTGGTCCATCAGAGCACCGTGTGTGTGGCCCATCAGAGCACCGTGTGTGTGGCCCATCAGAGCACCGTGTGTGTGGCCCATCAGAGCACCGTGTGTGTGGTCCATCAGAGCACCGTGTGTGTGGCCCATCAGAGCACCGTGTGTGTGGCCCATCAGAGCACCGTGTGTGGCCCATCAGAGCACCGTGTGTGGCCCATCAGAGCACCGTGTGTGTGGCCCATCAGAGCACCGTGTGTGGCCCATCAGAGCACCGTGTGTGTGGCCCATCAGAGCACCGTGTGTGTGGTCCATCAGAGCACCGTGTGTGGCCCATCAGAGCACCGTGTGTGGCCCATCAGAGCACCGTATGTGGCCCATCAGAGCACCGTGTGTGTGGCCCATCAGAGCACCGTGTGTGTGGCCCATCAGAGCACCGTGTGTGGCCCATCAGAGCACCGTGTGTGGCCCATCAGAGCACCGTGTGTGTGGCCCATCAGAGCACCGTGTGTGGCCCATCAGAGCACCGTGTGTGGCCCATCAGAGCACCGTGTGTGATCACAGGAAACACAGAGTCTCAAGACACAAGTCTCTCCTGAAGGAGGTTAATATGGTCAGTGGGAAGCCCTTGTTCTTCTCTCACTTTCCTCTCTCCCTATTCCCCCAACACTTCTCATCTCTACGCCTCTTCCTCTTACCCTTCCCTACTCTATTCTTCACTATCCTATATTTTACTCTTACCTTTCTCTTCCTTCCACAATCCACCCCTATCCGTTTCATCACCTTCTCTTCCGATTCATTCTCTCCACTACTCTCTCTCTCACCTTCCCTTCCCTTCCCTTCCCTTCCCTTCCCTTCCCTTCCCTTCCCTTCCCTTCCCTTTCTCTCTCTCTCCCTTTCCCATTTCCTCTTTACAACTACTGGCCAGTTTTCTCGACCCATTTCTTCTTAAAGCTTCTCATAGGGTGATCAAAGTCGCCCGCTATAGTACCATCTCCCTCCCCATTATCCCACACTAATGGAAACCCAATAACCATAATGGTAAGAGAAAGGGACCATGAAGGGACCATAATAGGAAGAGAATAGTGCCCCGAGAGGCCGGTGGTGGTCCCTGGCTTCCGGTGTGGTGGTGGTCCCTGGCTTTCGGTGTGGTGGTGGTCCCTGGCTTCCAGTGTGGTGGTGGTCCCTGGCTTCCGGTGTGGTGGTGGTCCCTGGCTTCCGGTGTGGTGGTGGTCCCTGGCTTCCAGTGTGGTGGTGGTCCCTGGCTTCCGGTGTGGTGGTGGTCCCTGGCTTCCGGTGTGGTGGTGGTCCCTGGCTTCCGGTGTGGTGGTGGTCCCTGGCTTCCGGTGTGGTGGTGGTCCCTGGCTTCCAGTGTGGTGGTGGTCCCTGGCTTCCGGTGTGGCAGGGAATGACGAGGGACCGAGCTTCCGCGACACGACTATGAGTGGAGGTGAGGACGTTTAGGACCAGATTGGTAGAGGCAGCTTTCGGCGGCAGCAAAGTAGAAACAAAGTTTCTAACCAAATACCAACACCATTTCTTCTTTTCTTCACTCTACCTTCTCCTTGAGTACGTAGAGGTGAGAAGACTTGAGGCTGAACTTCAACCTCCCGATGACTGCAAGCCTTACCCCCCACAACTATCTCCCCCCCTCTCTGCACTCCCCCCCCCCCCTCATTCCAGTTAAACAGAGCGTGGTCCGGCTTAAGACGGCAACAGACCTGCAACAGATGGTCGCAACATGACCTGCTAATTGAGCCCAACAGATGGTGCAGGTCCCCCCCTCTCCCTCAGCCCCCTTGACATCTCCCTGTGGGCAGGGCGGGGCACGACAGGTGGTGGGTACGACGTAAAGGGCTGGTACGACGTAAAGGGCTGGTACGACGTAAAGGGCTGGTTAAGGCCAGAGGGGACAAGGGACGACTATATATATTTAAATACATTCCACACATTCAAGTCTGACAGAAATCCCTTACGTTCAAAGGCCAGAAAGAACGAGTATGAAAATTTCTGACCATACTATAATAAAGCCCACATTGTGTTAGGAAAATAATATTTGTCATATATAGATTCTGTTCTTAAATGATAACGTAAGTATGAGTTATGGTAAATGTTAATATCCTTGTTTGATTGTCTCTTCGTTTGAGACAGCAAATTGGCACCCGTGTGTCTGGGTACAGGTGATAGGGTGAACAGGTGTTCCTCCTGTTTGGGGGTGTTGTACACGCTGCTATGGTGGTGTGTTCACTCACAGGATGAGTGACGCTGCCCAATACTGTCACTATGGCGGTGTGTCCACTCACAGGATGAGTGGCGCTGCCCAATACTGTCACTATGGCGGTGTGTCCACTCACAGGATGAGTGGCGCTGCCCAATACTGTCACTATGGCGTTCACTCACAGGATGAGTGGCGCTGCCCAATACTGTCACTATGGCGTTCACTCACAGGATGAGTGGCGCTGCCCAATACTGTCACTATGGCGTTCACTCACAGGATGAGTGACGCTGCCCAATACTGTCACTATGGCGGTGTGTTCACTCACAGGATGAGTGGCGCTGCCCAATACTGTCACTATGGCGGTGTGTCCACTCACAGGATGAGTGGCGCTGCCCAATACTGTCACTATGGCGGTGTGTTCACTCACAGCATGAGTGACACTGCTCAATATTGTCACTATGGCGGTGTGTCCACTCACAGGATGAGTGGCGCTGCCCAATACTGTCACTATGGCGGTGTGTTCACTCACAGCATGAGTGACACTGCTCAATATTGTCACTATGGCGGTGTGTTCACTCACAGGATGAGTGGCGCTGCCCAATACTGTCACTATGGCGGTGTGTCCACTCACAGGATGAGTGGCGCTGCCCAATACTGTCACTATGGCGGTGTGTCCACTCACAGGATGAGTGGCGCTGCCCAATACTGTCACTATGGCGGTGTGTCCACTCACAGGATGAGTGGCGCTGCCCAATACTGTCACTATGGCGGTGTGTCCACTCACAGGATGAGTGTCGCTGCCCAATACTGTCACTATGGCGGTGTGTCCACTCACAGGATGAGTGGCGCTGCCCAATACTGTCACTATGGCGGTGTGTCCACTCACAGGATGAGTGTCGCTGCCCAATACTGTCACTATGGCGGTGTGTCCACTCACAGGATGAGTGGCGCTGCCCAATACTGTCACTATGGCGGTGTGTCCACTCACAGGATGAGTGTCGCTGCCCAATACTGTCACTATGGCGGTGTGTCCACTCACAGGATGAGTGGCGCTGCCCAATACTGTCACTATGGCGGTGTGCCCACTCACAGGATGAGTGGCGCTGCCCAATACTGTCACTATGGCGGTGTGTCCACTCACAGGATGAGTGGCGCTGCCCAATACTGTCACTATGGCGGTGTGTCCACTCACAGGATGAGTGACGCTGCCCAATACTGTCACTATGGCGGTGTGTCCACTCACAGGATGAGTGACGCTGCCCAATACTGTCACTATGGCGGTGTGTCCACTCACAGGATGAGTGGCGCTGCCCAATACTGTCACTATGGCGGTGTGTCCACTCACAGGATGAGTGACGCTGCCCAATACTGTCACTATGGCGGTGTGTCCACTCACAGGATGAGTGGCGCTGCCCAATACTGTCACTATGGCGGTGTGTCCACTCACAGGATGAGTGACGCTGCCCAATACTGTCACTATGGCGGTGTGTCCACTCACAGGATGAGTGACGCTGCCCAATACTGTCACTATGGCGGTGTGTCCACTCACAGGATGAGTGGCGCTGCCCAATACTGTCACTATGGCGGTGTGTCCACTCACAGGATGAGTGGCGCTGCCCAATACTGTCACTATGGCGGTGTGTCCACTCACAGGATGAGTGGCGCTGCCCAATACTGTCACTATGGCGGTGTGTCCACTCACAGGATGAGTGGCGCTGCCCAATACTGTCACTATGGCGGTGTGTCCACTCACAGGATGAGTGGCGCTGCCCAATACTGTCACTATGGCGGTGTGTCCACTCACAGGATGAGTGGCGCTGCCCAATACTGTCACTATGGCGGTGTGTCCACTCACAGGATGAGTGGCGCTGCCCAATACTGTCACTATGGCGGTGTGTCCACTCACAGGATGAGTGGCGCTGCCCAATACTGTCACTATGGCGGTGTGTCCACTCACAGGATGAGTGGCGCTGTCCAATACTGTCACTATGGCGGTGTGTCCACTCACAGGATGAGTGGCGCTGCCCAATACTGTCACTATGGCGGTGTGTCCACTCACAGGATGAGTGGCGCTGCCCAATACTGTCACTATGGCGGTGTGTCCACTCACAGGATGAGTGGCGCTGCCCAATACTGTCACTATGGCGGTGTGTCCACTCACAAGATGAGTGGCGCTGCCCAATACTGTCACTATGGCGGTGTGTCCACTCACAGGATGAGTGGCGCTGTCCAATACTCGTCCTTCGCCATTACAAAAATCAAAAGACGTGAGTTACTTTGCCGGAGCTCAAGAGGATCAGAGTCCACTACAGGAGGAAGACCAGGCCCTAAGCCTCGGTAAGACGGAAGGAACTCAGGAAGCCGAAGAATTACGTGAATGGAAGAAGGGACACAGGTAGAGCTTAGCAGATATCCTAGCATCTCCGACCCTCATCCCAGGTGGGGGGGGGCGAGGCCAGGAGGGGGTGAGGACAGGTGGGGGGGGGTGAGGACAGGTGAAGGGGGGGGCGTAGCTAGGTGCAGGAGGGAAGGCTTGGTTAGGAGAGGTCACAGGAGAGGGAGGGCATGGCTAGGAGAGGTCCAGAGGGAGGATATGGCTAGGGGATGGTCCCAGGGACGAGCGGATAGTAGTGTGAGGCTGTCAGTAATCCCAACACGCTTCACTGTCGTCACGCTCACTCACCTGTTCTTCATCCCGCGTGTTCACCAAGTTCCTCACTCAGCCTGTTCTCCCAGTCCCTGGCCACTACCCCACGTCCCTAAGACGTGGTCAAGACCTTAAGACGTGGTCAAGACCTTAAGATGTGGTCAAGACCTTAAGACGTGGTAAAGACCTTAAGACGTGGTCAAGACCTTAAGATGTGGTCAAGACCTTAAGACGTAGTCAAGACCTTAAGACGTGGTCAAGACCTTAAGACGTGGTCAAGACCTTAAGACGTGGTCAAGACCTTAAGACGTGGTCAAGACCTTAAGACTTGGTCAAGACCTTAAGACGTGATCAAGACCTTAAGACGTGGTCAAGACCTTAAGACGTGGTCAAGACCTTAAGACGTGGTCAAGACCTTAAGACGTGGTCAAGACCTTAAGACGTGGTCAAGACCTTAAGACGTGATCAAGACCTTAAGACGTGGTCAAGACCTTAAGGCGTGGTCAAGACCTTAAGACGTGGTCAAGACCTTAAGACGTGGTCAAGACCTTAAGACTTGGTCAAGACCTTAAGACGTGATCAAGACCTTAAGACGTGATCAAGACCTTAAGACGTGGTCAAGACCTTAAGACGTGGTCAAGACCTTAAGACGTGGTCAAGACCTTAAGACGTGGTCAAGACCTTAAGACGTGATCAAGACCTTAAGACGTGATCAAGACCTTAAGACGTGGTCAAGACCTTAAGACGTGGTCAAGACCTTAAGACGTAGTCAAGACCTTAAGACGTAGTCAAGACCTTAAGACGTAGTCAAGACCTTAAGACGTGGTCAAGACCTTAAGACGTGGTCAAGACCTTAAGACGTGGTCAAGACCTAACAGCTAAGACCCCCTAAACCCGATGCCGGATATTGCTTCCAGTAAAAGGCTCGCAGAAGTTGTAAAAAAAAAAACGCTAGTTCAGAACACTAAACAGGGGGGATGACTGCACTTATCCACAAGTTTAAACACCATCACCCACCCCACCATCCCGCTGAGGCGGGACCAAAGAGCCAAAGCTCAACCCCCGCAAGCACAAATAGGTGAGTACAAGATGGAGCTGTTTCGCCGCCGCCGCCACCACCGTGGGCGTCTTCCCCGGATTTGAAATTAATCCTACCCAAAACCTAGGAAGGAAAAGCGTCATCCACGCCGTCTCAAGGCCGACGCCCTGGTCTTAACGAGCTAATGGTTGGGAAACATTTCCTATCACCTAATGCACCTGTTCACCTAGCAGTAACTAGGTACCCAGGAGTTAGTCAGCTTGTTGTGGGGTTGCATCCTTGGCGGGGTCAGTATTTTGACCTTGAGGAAGGTGGGGGGGGGGGGAACTCGAT
This sequence comes from Procambarus clarkii, assembly GCF_040958095.1. Classification (NCBI taxonomy): domain Eukaryota; kingdom Metazoa; phylum Arthropoda; class Malacostraca; order Decapoda; family Cambaridae; genus Procambarus; species Procambarus clarkii. Next base: position 6,732,999 of record NC_091235.1, read on the forward strand.
ATAAGCATAAAGTGTATACACTCTGGCTTCCTGTCCCCGACACAATGAATTATTATTATTATTAAATTATATTATATATTCACAGGCTGCCTGTTCAAAATGAATTATTTTATCGTTGGCGGGGCGAGTGTGATACCACTATGCCAAGATATAGAGTGCAGTAATTGTTACTGTAATTTTGAGGATAGGTCATGTAGGCATGAACCATCCATCCGGTTAACAGCCCCCTAGCCGGCATGGTTCAACACCTTATAGACAGCCGGTCAGGCAAGGGGGCGGCTGGACCAGACTTGGAGAAGTTAACCCTGCATTTTAACGGGGAAAAAGAGAAAACCCTCTCAAAGAAAACTGTAAAACATGGCAGGCTAAAGAAAACTGACAGAACGCCCTGCTGCTTTAAAATGCCAATGGACGCCGTCGGGAAGTGAAGAGGAATTTGCGTGAAAAGAGCCAACCGGAGACAGGAAAAGGAGGGCGGGATACATATGGCGAGCCGAAGATACAGCCGCAGCAACATCAACGGAGAAAAAGTCGTGAGAATGAAGCAGAATAAAGGATAGGAACCGAGGAACCAAAATTGCGCCGAAAAAATAGGAAACTCAGCACCTGACAGAGATGAGTTTTAAAGTTTAATTAATTTGTTATACACCCGTATTCTTCCTATGAGCAAAAGTCTACCCTTATACCCATCCTATGAGGAAAAAGTGGACCCCATACTAATCCTGTGAGCGGTAGTGGACCCCCATACTAATCCTGTGAGCGGTAGTGGACCTCATACTAATCCTGTGAGCGGTAGTGGACCTCATACTAATCCTGTGAGCGGTAGTGGACCCCATACTAATCCTGTGAGCGGTAGTGGACCTCATACTAATCCTGTGAGCGGTAGTGGACCCCATACTAATCCTGTGAGCGGTAGTGGACCTCATACTAATCCTGTGAGCGGTAGTGGACCCCATACTAATCCTGTGAGCGGTAGTGGACCTCATACTAATCCTGTGAGCGGTAGTGGACCTCATACTAATCCTGTGAGCGGTAGTGGACCCCATACTAATCCTGTGAGCGGTAGTGGACCTCATACTAATCCTGTGAGCGGTAGTGGACCCCATACTAATCCTGTGAGCGGTAGTGGACCTCATACTAATCCTGTGAGCGGTAGTAGACCCCATACTAATCCTGTGAGCGGTAGTGGATCCCATACTAATCCTGTGAGCGGTAGTGGATCCCATACTAATCCTGTGAGCGGTAGTGAACCCCATACTAATCCTATGAGCGGCAGCGGGTCCCATACGATCCTGTGAGCGGTAGTGGACCCCCATACTAATCCTGTGAGCGGTAGTGGGCCCCCATACTAATCCTGTGAGCGGCAGCGGACCCCATACTAATCCTGTGAGCGGCACTGGAATGATCACTAAGGCACAAAATACAACCCGTTCTCGCACTTGCTTATAGTCAATATTGGCTTATTTAATGAGTGCATATGTGACATACTAATTGATTGTGAATATTTTAGTTTAACTTGAAAAGCTTCATAGAAAACACCGACCTCACCTAACCTTCTTAGTATGTTAAGATAGGCATCTTATTGCTTCTTATTTACAATTATTACTTAACCTATCAACGGTATAGGTTGACTCAGGAACTTAACCCAAAAAATTCCATTAGTTAAGTTACAGCACTCACGAGTTAGTTACATAATTTGTTAACATAAGTAAATCAACAGTATCTTCACAGTTTATATAAAAAAATCACTGTGACCTCGAGACGCCCTAATACAAAGAGTGAGAGTTTGTTTGTTCACCCAATTACATATAATTTCAAATTTGCCTATCATGCACTCCCCCCCCCCCCTTTTCCAGTGCACGGAAGGGGGGTGGGAAGTGCATGTACTCTCTAGTCACCGGTTATTATATATAAATATATATATATATATATATATATATATATATATATATATATATATATATATATATATATATATATATATATATATATAATACATAATATTATGTATATAGAGGATTACCTACTGTTAGCAAACTGGAGATAACGGCCTAAAATTTATGTTAATACATCATTTTGAATGAAATACTTATACTTTTTTTTTGAACACATGTGACAATATTATTTCAAAATTAATTTCCTAGATACAGTTTACATTTGGTGAGGTCTACATCAGCAGGTGGTGTAAACTCCCAGAGATGTTTATAGCAGAGTCTAAGCCGAGCAGTAGTAACATCTAGAAGGAAGGAAGGAAATATCAGGGGTAAGCGCCAAGCCATTACGACTATATAGCACTGGGAAGGGGTCAGGATAAAGATTTGGGATGGGACGGGGGGTTGAATGGTCCCCAACCACTTGTGGACGGTCGGGGGTTAAACGCCGACCTGCATGAAGCGAGATCGTCGCTCTACCGTCCAGCCCAAGTGCTTGGGGCCATCTACAAGGAGTCTGCTGATTTTATTGGAAGATCCATAGGTATGTGGCTCTTCTTGCATGATAGTATGATGATAGATGGAATTACTGGTGGCAGATTTCACTTTGCTTCAGATCTTCATGCACAGTCCCCGTGGCACAGTGGTGAGACACTCGCCCCGCGCTTCACGAGCGTTTTAACCTGGGTTCGTATCCTGACCGGGGAGGATTGACTAGGTGCCAATCCTTAACTTTACACCTCTGTTCACCCAGCAGTGAATAGGTACCTGGTTCTTAAACGATTTGGCGGGTCGTATTTCGGGGAAAATTAAGATTAAGGACCTGCCCGAGACGCTATACGTGCTTGTGGCTGTAAGAGAATGTAACAACTCCTGAATAAATAAAATTAAATAAAACAAAGTTTTACACTACAATACACTACACACAGAAATCACAATAGCATGATGCATCAAATGAACAAATCCATAAGGACCGTGACGAGGATTCGAACCTGCGTCCGAGAGCATCCCGAGAGAGAGAATTGTGGATTTGTTCATTAAAACAAAGTTTTGTTGAAGATCTTGGTGTATTATTGATCTCAGGCTGCTTATAGGCAATTAACTCTTTTCGAAGGCGTAGTAGTAGGCATCCGTCAGTCTCAGGAGACTATGGAGTTGCGCTCTGGTTGTCAGTCTGGAGTGGCCTCTCCAGGGCGCTAAGTCAGGGTAGATTGATACGGAGAAGCTGTTACCCATGCAGCAGGCCCTTCCTCTCCACGACCCCGAAAGTCTCCAATGGAAAGGCAAGTGCCAATACGATTGGTTCCAGCGCTGTCGCAGGAACTGTCAGAACGAGGTTGAAGGCAACAACGAACTGCCCCTACGGGCTCCCGCTCCGGAGTTAACCTCGAAGTTGGTAAAAGAGGACCCAGGGACCCCAAACCCGGAGACCGCTGTGTTTGCCCAATGTATACACTTGGGCAAACTCATCACCTCCTGCATTCGGAGGTAACTCATCACCTCCTGCATGCGGAGGTAACTCATCACCTCCTGCATTCGGAGGTAACTCATCACCTCCTGCATGCGGAGGTAACTCATCACCTCCTGCATGCGGAGGTAACTCATCACCTCCTGCATGCGGAGGTAACTCATCACCTGCATGCGAAGGTAACTCATCACCTCCTGCATGCGGAGGTAACTCATCACCTCCTGCATTCGGAGGTAACTCATCACCTGCATGCGGAGGTAACTCATCACCTCCTGCATTCGAAGGTAACTCATCACCTGCATGCGGAGGTAACTCATCACCTCCTGCATGCGGAGGTAACTCATCACCTCCTGCATGCGGAGGTAACTCATCACCTCCTGCATTCGGAGGTAACTCATCACCTCCTGCATGCGGAGGTAACTCATCACCTGCATGCGGAGGTAACTCATCACCTCCTGCATGCGGAGGTAACTCATCACCTCCTGCATGCGGAGGTAACTCATCACCTCCTGCATGCGGAGGTAACTCATCACCTCCTGCATGCGGAGGTAACTCATCACCTCCTGCATGCGGAGGTAACTCATCACCTCCTGCATTCGGAGGTAACTCATCACCTCCTGCATGCGGAGGTAACTCATCACCTCCTGCATGCGGAGGTAACTCATCACCTCCTGCATGCGGAGGCAACTCATCACCTCCTGCATGCGGAGGTAACTCATCACCTCCTGCATGCGGAGGTAACTCATCACCTCCTGCATGCGGAGGTAACTCATCACCTCCTGCATGCGGAGGTAACTCATCACCTCCTGCATGCGGAGGTAACTCATCACCTCCTGCATGCGGAGGTAACTCATCACCTCCTGCATGCGGAGGTAACTCATCACCTCCTGCATGCGGAGGCAACTCATCACCTCCTGCATGCGGAGGTAACTCATCACCTCCTGCATGCGGAGGTAACTCATCACCTCCTGCATGCGGAGGTAACTCATCACCTCCTGCATGCGGAGGTAACTCATCACCTCCTGCATGCGGAGGTTAACATGAGATGAAAACCACATGAAATGGACACTTGTTATCATCATTAATAATTCTGTTGTATGTGTGTCTGGCTATTATGTATATATAACAAAGAGATAATCTACTAGAGCTGTGAGGCGACACGAACCCGCGACCGAGGCATGGCCGGCCTTGGCAATGATAGTCAGAGGTGGCACAGTATGTGGTTGGCAACACCTTGGTCGCGGGTTCGCATCCCCCTCACAGCCCCCAGACTTTAGGAGACGAAGGGAATTATCAGGGGAAAGTGTCAAGCCATTACGACTATATATAGCACTGGGAAAGGGTCAGGATAAGGATTTGGGATAGGACGGTGGGGAAGGAATGGTGCCCAACCACTTGGACGGTCGGGGATTGAACGCCGCCCTGCATGAAGCCAGACCGTCGCTCTACCGTCCAGCCCCATTGATTTTCTCAATAATAATAATAATAATAATAATAATAATAATAATAATAATAATAAAAATAATAATAAAATCGATAAAGTCCGATTTACTTATCAGGCAGAACGATTTTCGTTATCTTCAAATATTTAGTTACAAAGTGTTTTCTTAATAATATAAATATTATATTAAGGAAGTGAGTTACTGATTTAGTTATGTTAGATTAGATTATGTTACAAAAGGTTAAGTTACGATATGTTAGGATAGGATTGGTTAGATAGATTCGGATATGTAAGTTAGGATAGGTATGCTAGGATAGATTTGGTTAAGCAGGTTAGGATAGGATACGATAGGCTATATTACATTAGGAAGGCTAGGTAGTTTAGGTTTGATCAAATTTCTCTTAGTATGACTTAACGAAAAAATGTTACACCAAATAATTATTATTCCCCCCCAAAAAAGGGAAAGTTTGAAAATATAAATTTTTCAAGACAATTCGGCTTGTTAGGCAACTGTGCCTATTAGTTATGACATAAACTAAGAGGTGTACCCAGCTTCTCGGTGTATATACAACTAGAGCCTAATTTAGTCCTATACAATGTTAAGGACTAAAATATAATTTCTATATTTTTCAACAGTAAAAGAATGTGGAGATCTTACTACCCCTGGGAGGTTGACAGGTCCTAACAGCCAAAAAAACACATGTTTTTTCATACTAACTCGTTCCGCTGCGCACTGAGAACAGGTTTCATCTCTGCGCATGTGCGTAACGCACTCGATATAATCAGTCCTTAATCAGCGTACTACCCTCACTCCCATTAACAAGCCACGATAAATGGGATTATGTGAGTGTACTCATTTTTTTATGTAAGTTTGTGGTATATGGTATTATGTATGTAGTATATGGTATAGGTACTTGGTATGTTGTGTGTGGTATTTGGTATGTGAGATGGGGGACAGATTACCAGATCCTCCCATAAATATGAGGAATGGACATCATTATTACCACCAACAGTTTACTAGTTTGTTAAAACGATTAAAAATTTATCAAAGAAACTGAGGCTTTATGAATTTAACAACAACGTGCCAGTCAAAATTCTAATTCCAGACTGACGGAACGAATAGATAATACGAAATGTAATCATTAAATGATTAATCCCCCACTGATTACTTAGTTTGGGTTCATAATTAGTCAAATAAAATCGTAGCTAAATGATACATTGTTTAAGCATCAATTATAAACACTTTCTGACTAATATAATGATTTAAATTATAATGTAAACTAGTACTTGAGTGTATAAATAGTTGAGCCTATAGCCTATGCATACTCAAGTTGCTAAATGTAACGCAGTATTCATACTAAACAAGTAGATACTCTATACTTGTCTAGTATATTTCAAATCATACACACACACACACACACAAAAGCCAAGTTTATAACAACTCACAACCTTCCATTCTTCCCACTCCCCATATATATATATATATATATATATATATATATATATATATATATATATATATATATATATATATATATATATATATATATATATATATATACTATCAGCTGAAGATATGTTCTATTTTTTACAAATATAGGTGTATGATATTTGGCATATGGTATGTTGCATGTGGTATATAGTCTGTGGTATATGGAATGTGATTTATAGTATGTCGTATATGATATGCGATATATGGGATACGGTCCACGGAAGAGAGGATAAAGACGAAGTATAAAATAATTATTCGCAGCCTAACCGTGAATTTGGAGGAAATGGGCTTGTCAACAACGAGGGGGTGGGGGTGGGGGGTCATAGAGTGAGTGGGGTGGGGGTCAGAAGGGGGTGGTGGGGGAGGGATGTGTTGTCGTCAGAGTGACTGGTACTCCAGAGTACACACCTGAGGCCAGCACTCAGGTGTGGGAGACGAGACAGTTCACCTTCTCCCAGCGTGGCGTCAGCTCGGCCTCCCTCGCTCTCTCCCACACACCTGCCTCCCACTATCACCAGAGGCCAGAAACAACACTGAAATGTTGTGTGTTTTACACTAATCATCCTGTAGGTGCTCGCGTTTAAGCAAAGTGTTGGGTAGGTGAGTGCCAACAACCGCTCCAGGGCCCAGGAGAGTGCCAACAACCGCTCCAGGGACCAGGAGAGTGCCAACAACCGCTCCAGGGGCCAGGAGAGTGCCAACAACCGCCCCAGGGGCCAGGAGAGTGCCAACAACCGCTCCAGGGACCAGGAGAGTGCCAACAACCGCTCCAGGGACCAGGAGAGTGCCAACAACCACTCCAGGGACCAGGAGAGTGCCAACAACCGCTCCAGGGACCAGGAGAGTGCCAACAACCGCTCCAGGGGCCAGGAGAGTGCCAACAACCGCTCCAGGGACCAGGAGAGTGACAACAACCGCTCCAGGGACCAGGAGAGTGCCAATAACCACCCACAGGGGCCAGGAGAGTGCCAACAACCGCTCCAGGGACCAGGAGAGTGCCAACAACCGCTCCAGGGACCAGGAGAGTGCCAACAACCACTCCAGGGGCCAGGAGAGTGCCAACAACCGCTCCAGGGACCAGGAGAGTGCCAACAACCGCTCCAGGGACCAGGAGAGTGCCAACAACCGCTCCAGGGACCAGGAGAGTGCCAACAACCGCTCCAGGGACCAGGAGAGTGACAACAACCGCTCCAGGGACCAGGAGAGTGCCAATAACCACCCACAGGGGCCAGGAGAGTGCCAACAACCGCTACAGGGACCAGGAGAGTGCCAATAACCACCCCAGGGACCAGGAGAGTGCCAACAACCCCTCCAGGGACCAGGAGAGTGCCAACAACCGCTTCAGGGACCAGGAGAGTGACAACAACCGCTCCAGGGACCAGGAGAGTGCCAACAACCACCCCAGGGACCAGGAGTGCCAACAACCACTCCAGGGGCCAGGAGAGTGCCAACAACCGCCCCAGGGGCCAGGAGAGTGCCAACAACCGCTCCAGGGACCAGGAGAGTGCCAACAACCGCTCCAGGGACCAGGAGAGTGCCAACAACCGCTCCAGGGACCAGGAGAGTGCCAACAACCGCTCCAGGGACCAGGAGAGTGACAACAACCGCTCCAGGGACCAGGAGAGTGCCAACAACCACCCACAGGGGCCAGGAGAGTGCCAACAACCGCTCCAGGGACCAGAAGAGTGCCAACAACCACCCCAGGGACCAGGAGAGTGCCAACAACCCCTCCAGGGACCAGGAGAGTGCCAACAACCACCCCAGGGACCAGGAGAGTGCCAACAACCACCCCCAGGGACCAGGAGAGTGCCAACAACCGCTCCAGGGACCAGGAGAGTGCCAACAATCGTTCCAGGGACCAGGAGAGTGCCAATAACCACTCCAGGGACCAGGAGAGTGCCAACAACCACCCCAGGAACCAGGAGAGTGCCAACAACCCCTCCAGGGACCAGGAGAGTGCCAACAACCCCTCCAGGGACCAGGAGAGTGCCAACAACCCCTCCAGGGATCAGGAGAGTGCCAACAACCACTCCAGGGGCCAGAAGAGTGCCAACAACCACCCCCAGGGGCCAGGAGAGGGCCAACAACCACCCCCAGGGACCAGGAGAGTGCCAACAACCACACCAGGGACCAGGAGAGTGCCAACAACCACACCAGGGACCAGGAGAGTGCCAACAACCACACCAGGGACCAGGAGAGTGCCAACAACCACACCAGGGATCAGGAGAGTGCCAACAACCACACCAGGGACCAGGAGAGTGCCAACAACCATCCCCAGGGGCCAGGAGAGTGCCAACAACCATCCCCAGGGACCAGGAGAGTGCCAACAACCACTCCAGGGACCAGGAGAGTGCCAACAACCACTCCAGGGACCAGGAGAGTGCCAACAACCACCCCAGGGACCAGGAGAGTGCCAACAACCACCCCAGGGTACCAGGAGAGTGCCAACAACCACTCCAGGGTACCAGGAGAGTGTCAACAACTACCCTAGGGACCAGGAGAGTGCCAACAACCACCCCAGGGGCCAGGAGAGTGCCAACAACCGCTCCAGGGACCAGGAGAGTGCCAACAACCACTCCAGGGACCAGGAGAGTGCCAACAACCACCCCAGGGACCAGGAGAGTGCCAACAACCACCCCAGGGTACCAGGAGAGTGCCAACAACCACTCCAGGGTACCAGGAGAGCGCCAACAACCACCCCAGGGACCAGGAGAGTGCCAACAACCGCTCCAGGGTACCCGGAGAGTGCCAACAACCACCCCCAGGGGCCAGGAGAGTGCCAACAACACGGACCAGGAGAGTGATGGCCGAGGAAGGGCCGGTCACCTACAGGGCGGAGACCCACAGACACTATTTCTTCCTGAACGAGAACAGCTTCACCCTTCTCAGGCCAGGTAGGACAGTGTAGCCAGGCCAGGGCTGTGGAAGAACAGTTTAGACATACATATATACATACGTATACATATATGTATACATAAAGGTCACTGGTAGTAAGGGCATGAAGGTAGAGCACAAAACACAGGTGACCTATCATCTCCAAGTACAGCAACTGATAAAAAGTGGCAGGAGAATGTAGAGTAAACGTCAGGGGTGACACTCCTAGTGTGTGTGTGTGTGTGTGTGTGTGTGTGTGTGTGTGTGTGTGTGTGTGTGTGTGAGAGAGTGCGTGTGTGTGTGTGTGTGTGTGTGTGTGTGTGTGTGTGTGTGTGTGTGTGTGTGTGTGTGTGTGTGTGTGTGTGTGTGTGTGTGTGTGTGTGTCAACAGAGGCACGTCATGGGTGAGCGGCTCCCTGGTATATGTCAACAGCATGACGACCTTAAGACATTAAACTCCAAATATCATTAAAACTTACACGGTCAGATGGACTCTTAAATATACTTGTGCTAGTAGGGTAAACGTGGACACTTATGGTGGTACTTGAGCAGGGTTGTGGTGCTGCTGCTATGGCCCACACCTGTCAGTGGGGGGCGTGGCCTTGATCCACACCTGTCAGTGGTGGGCTGGGGGGCGTGGCCTTGATCCACACCTGTCAGTAGTGGGTTGGGGGCATGGCCTTGATCCACACCTGTCAGTAGTGGGCTGAGGGGCGTGGCCTCCATCCACACCTGTCAGTAGTAGGCTGAGGGGCGTGGCCTTGATCCACACCTGTCAGTATGGGCTGGGGGGCGTTGCCTTGACCCACACCTGTCAGTGGTGGGCTGGGGGCGTGGCCTTGATCCACACCTGTCAGTGGTGGGCTGAGGGGTGTGGCCTTGATCCACACCTGTCAGTAGTGGGCTGGGGGGCGTGGCCTTGATCCACACCTGTCAGTGGTGGGCTGGGGGCGTGGCCTTGATCCACACCTGTCAGTGGTGGGCTGAGGGGTGTGGCCTTGATCCACACCTGTCAGTAGTGGGCTGGGGGGCGTGGCCTTGATCCACACCTGTCAGTGGTGGGCTGGGGGCGTGGCTTTCATCCACACCTATCAGTAGTGGGCTGGGGGCGTGGCCTTCATCCACACCTGTCAGTAGTGGGCTGGGGGCGTGGCCTTCATCCACACCTGTTAGTAGTGGGCTGGGGGCGTGGCTTTCATCCACACCTGTCAGTAGTGGGCTGGGGGCGTGGCCTTCATCCACACCTGTCAGTAGTGGGCTGGGGGCGTGGCTTTCATCCACACCTGTCAGTAGTGAGCTGAGGGGCGTGGCCTTTATACACACCTGTCAGTAGTGGGCTGGGGGCGTGGCTTTCATCCACACCTGTCAGTAGTGGGCTGGGGGCGTGGCTTTCATCCACACCTGTCAGTAGTGGGCTGGGGGCGTGGCTTTCATCCACACCTATCAGTAGTGGGCTGGGGGCGTGGCTTTCATCCACACCTGTCAGTAGTGGGCTGGGGGCGTGGCCTTCATCCACATCTGTCAGTAGTGGGCTGGGGGCGTGGCTTTCATCCACACCTGTCAGTAGTGGGCTGGGGGCGTGGCTTTCATCCACACCTGTCAGTAGTGGGCTGGGGGCGTGGCTTTCATCCACACCTGTCAGTAGTGGGCTGGGGGCGTGGCTTTCATCCACACCTGTCAGTAGTGGGCTGGGGGCGTGGCTTTCATCCACACCTGTCAGTAGTGGGCTGAGGGGTGTGGCCTTGATATCGTGCTACCAACTGCCTTGTTAACAACTATCTCATCTTTGCTGGTGTTTATAGTGTGTTGAGAGTGCCACTGTGATAACGACTGTACTACGGCTCGTTAAGTGTGGGCAACAATGGTACTTAACGCTTGGGCTATCTTATCACATATGTACTCGAAACATATGTGAGTACATCATGTGTGTTAGTAGCAGAAGCTGGATATGTGAGTCTTTATGTACTCCTCCTATTGATCTTACCTTCAGGATAGGTGTGTGGGGTCCACTACCACCAACAGGATGGGTGTGGGGTCCACTACCACCCACAGGATGGGTGTGGGGTCCACTACCACCCACAGGATGGGTGTGTGGGGTCCACTACCACCCACAGGATGGGTGTGGGGTCCACTACCACCCACAGGATGGGTGTTGGGGGTCAACTACCACCCACAGGATGGGTATGGGGGTCACCTACCACCCACAGGATGGGTGTTAGGGGTTCACTACCATCCATAGGATGGGTATGGGGTCCAGTACCACCCACAGGATGGGTGTGGGGGTCCACTACCACCCACAGGATGGGTATGGGGTCCACTACCACCCACAGGATGGGTATGGGGGGTCCACTACCACCCATAGGATGGGTACACACAAACAACCCAACAATACCACACTCAGTTACTATCTCTGAGTGACGTCAATCAGATTAATGAATCAGCGGGAGTTACACAACACAGATGACACGGTTTCGAACCTCGAGTTACTAGGGGGTTGAGATTTGGGAACCTTCCAGCCACTGTGACGCACCGAGACATGCGCGCGTCATTTGTTTACACCCCGTTGGGTCTGGCCCATAACTGGATGGGTGACCATGGTGGCATCCTTGCCCCCTTGATTAGACACACGTTGATAACTCGCAGGCTTCATGTCCCCAGCAGGGATAAAATATATGCAATGCTGAGCCAGATTTCAATGCACTGATGAGCTATTCCTCTGGTAATTGTTTGTTTGCATCCCTTCTGAACCCCAGGGGAGTGACGGAACTATCAGGGGGAAAGCGCCAAGTCATTACGACTATATAGCACAGGGAAGGGGTCAGGATAAGGATTTGGGATGGGACGGAGGGAAAGGAATGGTGCCTAACCACTTATGGACGGTCGGGGGATTGAACGCCTATCTGCATGAAGCGAGACTGTCGCTCTACCGTCCAGCCTAAGTGGTTGGGCGATAACCCAGTAATAAAAAAAAACGAAAAATTCTATTGCTCGCATATTATCTATAATTATCTGAATTATTTGAATCACCTGCCAGCACTCGGGACGTAATCTGAGGATCACAGACGCAGGAGATAGTTCATAATCTATGCCTCGGCGGCACTTGGAGGTCAGGTCCGCAATCTGGGTAATTATATAATCTATTAATCTATTAGAGTGTGAGATACGATACACGCGACTGTTCGTCTGTCCTGACGTGTACATTTCTGCCAGTTTCGTACACACAGCCCTACGTCTGTTCGTATACACAGCCCTACGTCTGTGCGTACACACAGCCCTACGTCTGTTCGTACACACAGCCCTACGTCTGTTCGTACATACAGACCTACGTCTGTTCGTACACACAGCCCTACGCCTGTTCGTACACACAGCCCTATGTCTGTTCGTTCACACAGTCCTACGTCTGTTAGTACACACAGTCCTACGTCTGTACACCAGACCTACGTCTGTACGTACACACAGCCCTATGTCTGTTAGTACACACAGTCCTACGTCTGTACGTACACACAGCCCTATGTCTGTTAGTACACACAGCCCTACGCCTGTGCGTACACACAGCCCTACGTCTGTACGTACACACAGCCCTACGGCTGTTTGTACACACAGCCCTACGTCTGTACGTACACACAGCCCTAAGTCTGTGCGTACACACAGCCCTACGTCTGTGCGTACACACAGCCCTACGTCTGTGCGTACACACAGCCCTACGTCTGTACGTACACACAGCCCTACGTCTGTGCGTACACACAGCCCTACGTCTGTACGTACACACAGCCCTAAGTCTGCGCGTACACACAGCCCTACGTCTGTACGTACACACAGCCCTACGTCTGTGCGTACACACAGCCCTACGTCTGTGCGTACACACAGCCCTAAGTCTGTGCGTACACACAGCCCTACGTCTGTGCGTACACACAGCCCTACGTCTGTGCGTACACACAGCTCTACGTCTGAGTCTATTCCGTATTTATCATGGAGTCTATTTATAAATAAATAGCAGTCTATTTACCCTGGTGTCTACCTTTCCATCCGGTCTAACATATAACCGTTATTCTCTCTCTGTACAAACCTAACCTAACCTACCTTACCTACCTAACCTAACCTACCTTACCTAACCTAACCTAACCTAACCTAACCTTACCTAACCTACCTTACCTAACCTACCTTACCTAACCTACCTTACCTAACCTACCTTAACCTAACCTAACCTAACTTTACCTAACCTACCTTACCTAACCTAACCTACCTTACCTAACCTAACCTACCTTACCTAACCTAACCTACCTTACCTAACCTAACCTACCTAACTTAACCTAACCTAACCTAACGAAACCAGATCAAACCTAATGGTTATCTTGAGATGATTTCGGGGCTTAGCGTCCCCGCGGCCCGGTCCTCGACCTGGTCTCCTTTTTATTACACACCCCCAGGAATCAGCCCGTAGCAGCTGTCTAACTCCCAGGTACATATTTACTGGTAGGTGAACAGACGCATTAGGGTGAAAGAAACTCTGCCCATTTGTTTCCGCCTCCACCGGGGATCGAACCAGGAACCTCAGGACTATGAATATGAAGCGCTGTCCACTCAGCTGTCAGGCCCCGCCCCCTCCTCCCGACCAAAGTTAAGGAAAATAAGAAATAACATTTCGTATTTTATATCTACTCGTATATCTTTAAAATGAAATGTATGTGTCTGTCCATTGGAGGGTGGAGGCCAGATGCCTAGGGCCAGCTGCACCAAATTTCTCCAAGTAACTGTTGTTGGTCACGTGCCCAACATGAACAGGTCCAGATGTGTATCAATGAAAACAGTGTCAGATGACACTGCTGACGTCAAGCCCTCGACACATGTCACAATACCTGTATCACCCGACTCTCAATGAATATATTATTTTATTTAATATCATAAGTTGTTTGCACTATCACAGCAAAACTTAGCAAAAAATTCTAATCATAATACTTATACTCCCTTTAACAACCCACAACATTTGATGAATTGATTACCTTTTCCTCAGTCTTTATGGAGAAGTTGTTGATGAAACTACTGTGTGAAGTGTTGTAATAGTGTTATAGATTGGTGATAGTGTTGGGGAGATTGTGGGGAGAGGGGGGGGGGGGAGGTGGGTGTAGAGAGACAAACTGACCCAGAGAACCCTTGATACCTGCTTGATAAGGTATCAATCGAATCGGTATCAATCCTTCTAGTACTCACCTAGTTGTGCTTGCGGGGGTTGAGCTCTGGCTCTTTGGTCCCGCCTAAAATCTATGTGCTTGTGCACGACGTTCACCTGGTGGTCACAGTGTACAGTGGTCCTTGCCAAGGGGACAGGAGGCCTGCAGCTTGCCAACCATGGCCACTGCCTTGGTAGAGGGGACCGGCACTCAGGGGGAAGTGAAGTCGATGACATCATTGAGATGGCACTCAGCGGGGGGGAGAGAGAGAGAGAGAGAGAGAGAGAGAGAGAGAGAGAGAGAGAGAGAGAGAGAGAGAGAGAGAGAGAGAGAGAGAGAGAGAGAGAGAGAGAGACGTGGAGGAGTGCCGACCACTACTCTCTCAACCCGTCCTGTTAACAAATTTTCCACGTTTTTCTTACGTTAAAAACAACAATGATACAAATGCACCCAATTAAGAAAAGTAACTGGTAAAAAATATTGACGTTTTCTATGGATTGGACTCGATAACTTAGGGAGCTGGAAATTCAGATGATTCATAGAGATGTTAGAAAGTTTTGTTTTAGCGTGAGAGTAGTGGGGGAATGGAATGAACTTAAGGAGCAGGTTGTGGAAGCAAACTCTATTCATAGCTTTACAACTGGGTATGATAGAGAAGCAGGACAGGAGTCATTGCTTTAAACAACCGATGGCTAGAAAGGCGGGATCCAAGAGCCAACGCTCGATCCTGCAGGCACAAATAAGTGAGTACACACACACACACACACACAGAATAAATTAAGGAACACCAGATGTCACAACCCTGTAGAAGAGAAAAAATAAAGGGACATGATAACCACATACAATATACTGAGAAAAAATTAACAATGTGGATTAAGACAGCTTTAAAATGAGAGAAAGTGGGACGAGAGGACGAAAATGGAAGCTGGAAACGTAAATAAGACGGAAAAAGACAAGGCAGTTCTCGTACACTGACCTGCGGGGCCTCAAGTGGAATGCACTGAAAGAATATGTGGTGGAAGCCACCTCCATCCACAGCTTTAAGGCCAGATTCGACGAAGAATTCGAACGCCAGCATCATTAATGATTAGACTCCACTGGTGACAAATCACCATACTAAGGTCTCACTCCCTCACAATGACTCGCTGTTTTCTGTTGCTTAGGTACTCCCTTATCCACTGGAGTACCTTATCTGTGTGTGTATGTGTGGTGGTGGGGGGAAGAGGGGGGTGGGGGATGTACATCATCTGATTCTTTGCCAGCCCCCAGGGCGGTCGGGGCCTCGTATGTGGCCCTTACTGGAAATTTGGGTCCCTATTGGTGACAGGACCAAATAGTTTCTCCCATGTAATTTGAAAATGCTTCTGCTCAGTCCCGTATATTAATATTTTATATATATATATGGTCAACTATTAGGATTGAATTCCGTTTAACTTTGTGTTGCGTTTGATATGAGCGCGACCTGCTCCACCTGCCTGTATACCTGCTCCACCTGCCTGTATACCTGCTCCACCTGCCTGTATACCTGCTCCACCTGCCTGTATACCTGCTCCACCTGCCTGTATACCTGCTCCACCTGCCTGTATACCTGCTCCACCTGCCTGTATACCTGCTCCACCTGCCTGTATACCTGCTCCACCTGCCTGTATACCTGCTCCACCTGCCTGTATACCTGCTCCACCTGCCTGTATACCTGCTCCACCTGCCTGTACAGGTGGATGAATTTGAGAAAAAAAAGTTGTGTCTGGCGTGTGCGTGACAGTGTGTGCGTGGCGTGTGCGTGACGGCGTGTGCGTGACAGTGTGTGCGTGACGGCGTGTGCGTGACGGCGTGTGCGTGGCATGTGCACGTCCCCACGTGAAGAACAAGAGGGTACGTGCAGCGGGAAGCAGACTTGTTTACTGCAGGAGAGTGTGGCTGAGCAGAGGCTGCTGGCCTCCTGGCCGGCGGTGCACGGGGTCACCCTGCCCATCCCGTCATTATGACTGTCCTCAACTACCTGTCCTCCGCCCGTCACTCTCACCGCCAGACACTGTCCCCTCACCACCACCAGTCACCAACCACTTGTCTTCAGTTACGAAACCATTTCATCTTTGTTTACCTTAATTAAATACTTTTCGAGTGGCGAATCAACCCGTCCTCAGGCCCGGCTCGTTAGGCCATCCCCTGGAGACGCATTCATCAATATTAACATAGTAATACAAATACGTTTGTTCTCGTATATAAATTAATATTATGTTGTGAAATTCAATGTATGGTTAGGTTTAGGCGTTTAGGATCTGTTGGCCATTATTTGTATTGTTGTTTATGGGTGAAGCATTTACAGTTGTGGTTCGAACAGCGGTCGTCAGCGAAGCACTGTTCGAGAAGTGTTCGAACGTCAGCAGTTGTGAGTCGTGTGTAAACCGCTTTTCATTCATAAACAGGGGGTTTGGCGGGTGCATGGAATCACTTTTGGATCTTTGTTTGGAGGACGGGCTGATACAGGCCAGTCCATCCTCTAAACTAAAGGCCAAAGTCCATTCCATGCACCCGCCAAACCCTCTGTTTATGAATGAAAAACGGTTTACACACGACTCACAACTGATGACGTTCGAACACTTCCGGAACAAGTGGTTCACTGACTACCTTTGTTCGAACCACAACGCTGTAAATGCTTCACCCACGTACTACAAATACAAATAATCGCCAACAGAACCTAAACACCTAACCTAACCAATGTCTAAATAGGTACGGTATGCTAATATTTAACAATATTAATTTATGTTTGAGAAAATTTGTATTTTGGATAAACAGCATGTTAAAATTAATGAATGCGTCCTTTGGGGTCGACCGCTGGATGGAATGGACTTGGTCTGAGGACGGGTTGTGTGTAAACCGCTTTCAATCATAAATAGGGAGTTTGGCGGCTGCATTAACGAGCATTTGACCTTTGTTGATGAGGACGGTCTGTGTAAACTTATTAAATCTCAGCCTGTCCCTTCACCCTCCGACCCGCACCCTACCATATATATTTAGCTCTAAGAACCATTAATAATTTAAAAATTGAATCTAAAACAACAACAACAAGATTCTTGAGAGCAAAGTTACAGCCCCGCTCCTGTGCCAGGTAAGTCCACTACGGGCTCGCCATAGCCCGTGCTACTTGGAACTGTTTGGTTCCCAGTAGCTGAATCTTAAACAACAACAACCATTAATATCAGTCAGTGAGAATAACAAATTATTCCGTGTTGTAGAGCGTCCAGTATACGGCAGTCACCGCTGGGACTAACTGGGTCAGGTGTCCTAGTACAGTCACTGGTGAGACTAACTGGGTCAGGTGTCCTAGTACAGTCACTGGTAAGACTAACTGGGTCAGGTGTCCTAGTAAGGTCACACACACACACACACACACACACACACACACACACGCACACACACACACACACACACACACACACACACACACACACACACACACACACACACCAGGTTGGGGGAGGCGGCGAGGCGTGGATAACCTCAGCATCACGGTGATAATCTGTGATATCCTGTGATGTGTTGAGCAGATGCTCCTCCTAGGTCGCTCATGTACGGCAGTGAGTGCTGACCCTCAGGCAGTGCCACCACCTGCTGACCTCGGCACTCGTCTGTATACTCACCTAGTTGTGCTTTCTGGGGTTGAACTTCGGCTCTTTGGTCCCGCCTTTTGGTCCCTTTGGAGCCCTGCGCTTGTTCAACAAGGAGCAGGGCTCCATCAAGGAGCATATAATCTCCTCACACAACCAGACCATCACCAGAGACATCTTAACAAACAATGAAATAATCGACAGGTATAACGACAACAAAAGACTCGACATCAGCGAAGCCCTACACATCAAGAAGTCAAGACCAGCAATCAACAACCAGTTAACATATAATCACATAATTACATTCTACCCACTTCAAGACCCCGAGCCGACACAGAGACAGTAGAAGCAAGAACATAAGCTGCTTATGTTCATGGATGTAATAGCCTATTAATATCCATTATGTTTCATCCACTTGTTCATCTCACTCACGTCCTGTACCACCTCACTCAAAGCGAATATAAGTCTTTGCAAAATCATGGTAAATGAAATAAAAATTACGGGCTCACTATAGCCCGTGCTACTTGTAACTTTTTGTTCTGAGTAGCTGAATCTAAAACATCAACAACAGCATGATAAAATGGTCTTTAAAAATGTAAGGAGTGTCTTGCGAAGCGCATCCCTAAGCGTCAGTCCATAATAAATTGTGAAAATGAACTTTGAAGAGTTAATTTTTCAACTTCCCTCGACACTGAAGAAAAACAATAAATATTGAGAAGATTCGTGTTAGAATCATTAATCTTACCTTTTAGGTCATATTCAACAACATATGTTTACAAGAAAGACTGCTACCAAAATATACTAATAAACAATTGTGTAACTAGCTTCAAAAAGATTGTTATTTGCTTAGCTAATCGAACTATGGGGTTCTGTTCCTGAACCCGTTATGTGCTTCTGTAACCCTTTCACCACCGCCCACGGCATGTGTATGGGGTCCACCACCACCCACGGCATGGGTATGGGGTCCACCACCACCCACGGCATGTGTATGGGGTCCACCACCGCCCACGGGATGTGTATGGGGTCCACCACCGCCCACGGGATGTGTATGGGGTCCACCACCACCCACGGCATGTGTATGGGGTCCACCACCACCCATGGGATGGGCATGGGGCCCACCACCACCCACGGGATGGGTATGGGGTCCACCACCGCCCACGGGATGTGTATGGGGTCCACCACCACCCACGGGATGTGTATGGGGTCCACCACCACCCATGGGATGGGCATGGGGCCCACCACCACCCACGGGATGGGTATGGGGTCCACCACCACCCACGGGATGGGTATGGGGTCCACCACCACCCACGGGATGGGCATGGGGCCCACCACCACCCACGGGATGGGTATGGGGTCCACCACCACCCACGGGATGGGTATGGGGTCCACCACCACCCACGGGATGGGTATGGGGTCCACCACCACCCACGGGATGGGTATGGGGTCCACCACCACCCACGGGATGGGCATGGGGCCCACCACCACCCACGGGATGGGTATGGGGTCCACCAACACCCACGGCATGGGTATGGGGTCCACCACCACCCACGGGATGGGTATGGGGTCCACCACCACCCACGGGATGGGTATGGGGTCCACCACCACCCACGGGATGGGTATGGGGTCCACCACCACCCACGGGATGGGCATGGGGTCCACCACCACCCACGGGATGGGTATGGGGTCCACCACCACCCACGGGATGGGTATGGGGTCCACCACCACCCACGGGATGGGTATGGGGTCCACCACCACCCACGGGATGGGTATGGGGTCCACCACCACCCACGGGATGGGCATGGGGTCCACCACCACCCACGGGATGGGTATGGGGTCCACCACCGCCCACGGGATGGGTATGGAGTCCACCACCACCCATGGGATGGGCATGGGGTCCACCACCGCCCACGGGATGGGCATGGGGTCCACCACCACCCACGGCATGGACATGGGGGTAGATAATACATGAATGAATGGTATTGAGAGCACTTCCTTACTGTCCCCCACAGACAACGCAGAGTTACTACGAGGTCCGCGTCGCGTGGTGCGGCTGTGCGTGTTCGCGCTGGTGCTGCCGGCGCTGCTCATCACTATACCCTTGTACGTGCGTCTGGTCCTCTACCCTCCGGGGCACTACCCCATGGTGCCCACTGACCAGCGGCTCCTTAGTCGCCACGTCTCCAGTGTCTGGTGCCAGGTGTGTGGGGTCACTACTGGTGTGTGTGGTCACTGTTGGTGTGTGGGGTCACTGTTGGTGACATGTGTGTGTGGTCACTGTTGGTGACATGTGTGTGTGGTCACTACTGGTGTGTGTGGGTGTCACTGTTGGTGTGTGGGAGTCACTGTTGGTGTGTGTGGGTCACTACTGGTGTGTGTGGTCACTGTTGGTGACATGTGTGTGTGGTCACTACTGGTGTGTGTGGGTGTCACTGTTGGTGTGTGGGAGTCACTGTTGGTGTGTGTGGGTCACTACTGGTGTGTGTGGGTCACTGTTGGTGACATGTGTGTGTGGTCACTGTTGGTGACATGTGTGTGTGGTCACTGTTGGTGACGTGTGTGTGGTCACTGTTGGTGACATGTGTGTGTGGTCACTGTTGGTGTGTGGGGGTCACTGTTGGTGTGTGGGGGTCACTGTTGGTGTGTGGGGGTCACTGTTGGTGTTAGGTGTGTGGGGTCACTGTTGGTGTTAGGTGCATGGGGTCACTGTTGGTGCCTAGTATGGGGGAGGGTCAGGGAAGGAGGGTGGAAGAGAAGAGAGGAGAGAGAGGGTGGAAGAGAAGAGAGGGGGGGAGGGAACTTGCCTGTTCATGGGAATGTGATAAAAGTTCCAAAAGTTCAATAATCTGTTGTCCCATCTTGGCAACAACTGACCAAGTTTAGCTACTCTAGAAATAAAAGTTCTTGACTCTTAGTTAACCCAAAGGGGAGGAAGGGGGAGAGTGCTGGCACCACCCATTATTTTGAGACAATGGGATCTTTTGTGGTCATCGTGTCAGCAAGGCGGATAGCCCGCCTGCTTTCATACCTCTCACTGTATTTCCCACTTCTATACTTCCCTTCACCTATGCCTCTCCTTCCTCTTTACTCCCCCCCTCCCCCCCATAAAAAAGGATCTTTTTGTGTCTTGACTTTTTACTCTGATAACCTTGAACACTATAGTCATCCAAGCAAAACTCATGTCATCATTTGAACCGAGGAGAATTGACTGAGAACACTGCTGAAGTGTGCACACTGACACGGGCTGTGAGCGCTCGGGAGCATACATGAGGGAGGATGAGCTTTTACCTCACCCACTTTCACAGACAATGATGACTGGCTTCTCTGCCTCCCTTCCTCCCCTCCCTCCCTTCCCTTCCATCAAGGTCATGGTTACGCTGGAGGTGATGCCATGCAGCAACAGTCAAGCCATGAATCTGTGGGTTTTCTGAACAGATTCTGATTGTCCCTTTTTGCCCTCTCACTGTCTATATAGATGTGGCTGCCCTAGGTATTCCTATCATATTTATGGAGCAGGAGAGGGGGAAGTATCACTGTTGTTCCCTGGAGCTCTACGTAGGGAGAGCTCCATGCTCTAAGTCTTGTAGAGCATGTGCTCTCCTGGGGCCAGATTCACGAAAGCACTTGCGCAAGCACTTACGAACGTGTACATCTTTCCTCAATTTTTGACGGCTTTGGTTACATTTATTAAACAGTTTACAAGCATGAAAACTTCCCAATCAACTGTTGTTATTGTTATAAACAACGTCCTGGTTTTCGGAGCTCATTAACTGTTTGATAATTGGAAACAAAACCGCCAAAGACTGAGAAAAGATGTACAGGTTCGTAGGTGCTTCCGTAAGTGCTTTCGTGAATCTGGCCCCTGGTGTTCATGGAGCACTTGTGTCCTCGCTGCTTATAACTCTTACTGCACCTGCAGTATTGACAACTATTTTCCTGCTAAACTGTGTTCTAATTTTGACGTTTACAGGACGTTACTGTTAGCCGTTCTGTGGTTGATGTTCTTTGCTCCGGTTCGGAGGGGGTGTTGGACTAGATTACCTTCTCTAGGCAATTCATTAATAACCCTAATTACTGAGGTCGCTAATAATTTTGTCACTTCTTGGTGGTACAACAAGGCATGCATTTCCAAACAATTAGAATTGTGCCAAGTTGTGATGCTTCCAGGAGCATTAATTACTGACTTTGGTAAGAATGTTGGCGAGTCTGGCTGCTGCTTGCTGCCGGCAGCTTTGGTGGACGTGGAGCAACGTCCTGGTGGACGTTGTTTTGACGCAGACGGTTCCGTCATTGTGGAGCCGGACGGTTCCATCACTGTGGAGGTGGACGGTTCCATCATAGTGGTGGCAAATGTTTCTTGTCACATGTTTGATATTTACCTTTTCAGTAAGTCTTATTTACCTTTCTTGACTGGGGACATGCGCCTCCGATGCGACATGCGTCACCTCTAGATACCCAGGCTGTGTCCTGGGTATCTAGGATGCTGCCCAATGACTGCATGCTCTCCTGCCCTCCCAAATGAGGAGTAACAAGCATTAGCAGAAAATAGTAGGCTGGAGGTGGTAAGACTCAGATAAAGAACAATGCGAACACACGGCCAAGAGGTTCCACAAACAATTTATAATAACACTGATGGTCACAGATCTTTGTGCTAAAATTCGTATTTATGATGATGTATGAGAGAAAGATGAGGTATTAACCCGGTGTCTTCCCTCTCTCGCTCACAGTCGCAGACGACTCACATGAACGGCAGTCACAGCACTTTCCTCAGCTCTGGCGACCCTGCCACCTGCGCTAACCGCTCTACATACTACATGCTTCACTCCATCACCCTCCAGGACGACGTCAAGGAGTACTGGGGCTTCCATCTTCTCAAAGGCTCTAAAGTCACCGTCTCCGCTTGCTCCAGGTGTGTAATCAACTGCGGAGTACTCGTCTAAATGTACTCGTCGAGATGATCTTGTCTATATGTATTTCTTGGGTCAAACGTCTACTCTTAAGGAACCTGACCGTCAATGATACGATGTAATGACTCAATTCATACGTTTTTTTTCATGTTTGATTTTAAAACTGTGTATCGAATTGGCCTCGACAAATTCCTTATCTAATCTATTCTCTTTATTTACGACCCTGACACTGGAGAATTGTTTTCTGTTACTGACTCATCTGTGTCCCCAGTTTCCAGTTATGTTCCCTGGTTCAATTGTTCTTTAATTTGAACATTGCTTCTATTCCCACTTTGCCAATCCTCCACAGTATCTTGTACGTCTACCCTAATCTTTATTTCCCCATTGTGATGAGACTCAGTTCTCTCGGCTTCTGTGTTCACTGTGTTCACTGTTCAGTCCGCTTAACTCAGGAACAAGCCTTGTTGCATATTTTTTTTAACCTTTTCTAATTTTGCTTTGTGTTTCTTTAGGTAGGGGTTCCATGCTGGGGCAGCATACTGAAGAATGGGTCTCACAGAGGATGTATACAGTGATCAGAAGGGATCTTCGTCCAAGTTGGTGAAGGATAACGGGACGTTTGCCAGTGTGGCATTTGCTGCCCTCGTTATCCTGCTGATGTGTACCTCTGCTGATAGATCCCCCTGTTATGTCCACTCTTCCATCTGTAAGATGGAAGGGTGGACATAAGATAGAAGATGGATCACTTTTCCATCTTTTATCTGTGAGATGGAAGCACTTATTGTTTGGGTCACGTTATTTATTGTTTTATGTGCTATCTTTCTTTTATTATTTTGTTCTTATATTTAATTTGAGCATTTGGTCGAATGCTTCCGTTAGTAAAGCGAGGCGCTCACCTAGTTCTGAGCCCACTGTGTTCACCTCATGGCTTCTGTTTTATTGTTCAACGGCATCTGGTCCCTGGATATCTCTGGAGGTTAATTACCTCCACAACTACTATCACTCGTCATCACCCTTCTGTCACCCTCCTGGCATACTCGAACCCCCTCCCCTAAGGCAGCATACTACTTCTACTGTTTGTTATACTCTTTCTACATTGTCTGCTGTCCTCAGTGTTGTATGTAGTGTTATTGTTTCCTATGTGTTACTTCTCTCTTTAGTCTGCTTTTTCTTGCATTTCTCACGGTGGGGAATCTGGCGTTTCACATTCTAAGGCTGGTCTGACGTAGGTTGTGTAATGTGTTGTGAATGATTTCCCTCTTTTGGTTTGTTGAGGCCGTTTTAGTGATCCGTTGGTTGGTGCCGGTTAGAGTATGTAATGTCTTAAAATCTTAAGAGTCAGCATGTAAATTAACAGTTTTGTCTCGGGGTCTGGTGTCGAGACTCACTCTAAATTCTTTCCGCAGCACGAATGGCGCTCAGCTCATGATTTTGAGGGGCGTGGAGAACCTCCGGCGATGTGCCTGGATCGGCGAAGAAGACTCGGCCGAGGAAGTAATGATACAGGACGTTGAAGATCACGCAGGGGACAGCGAGACTCAGCACGGCGCACACGTCGACGGCCAGAACCGGCAGGATCAACAACCGGACCTCACGGAAGCTCAAGACGAACTCCCGCCCGAAGGAGATGATACTGAGGACACTGGGTTACAGACTATTGAAACCGATATCCTGAATTTTAAGGATCACTCAGAGGAGAGACGTCAGGACTTGCATGAGCTCCTTCGACAAGCTGTGAAGATGAGCAAGAGCAAGAAAGAAATCTTGCGAATTCTTCACACAGTCGGACGAGGAAGAAGCCAGAAGCTGCCAGAGAGAATCAGACACATGATGGGACTTAACTCAGACGAAGTCTTACCTCCCTCATCGGCCGAGACCCCTCAAGGAACAGCTGCAGGAGGAAGTCAAAACAAAACAGGCGAGGCAAAAACGTTATTAAAAAGAAGCGTTCGTGAATTGAAGCCAACTGAAGACTATGATGGCGCCTTTGAAATATTTGATGACGTCGAAGAGGACACCACCATAACCAAACATGGCAGAAACAAGTTCAATTCCAAGTCGAAGAATCCGTATGACTCAGTCGAGAAAATGGTTGGAGGACAGATCTTTTTCCCAGAGGGGTTGAAATTTGAGCGCGGGAAGTTTAACCAGACCACTTACATGGATGGTTCGAATGAGGAGGAAGTGTCCTCGTTCTCCAGCAGCGAAGAGGCCCTGGCCAGCTGCGAGGGAGTCATCATGGCCCTGCCCCTCGTGGCCTACCGCAGCTGTAGTTACCGCTGGACCGAGACCAACAAGGTAGTCTACGACATACCCATCACCGGAACCTACTACTTTGTCTTCTCCAGCGACAACGAGATTTCCGCCAATAACCTGTTCTTCAACGTGACGCTCGAGCGAGTAGAGTACGACACGCGGGAGTCTCAACGAGTCTGTACGAACACCACGGACTGTCTAGTCCCCTTGGCCTTCTGGTCGAACGAGGAGACGCTGGTGACAGTGGCCCAGGAAGACAGGTGGGACCGTTCGTACATGCTGGACACGACCTGTAATCCCAGAGTGCCTGTCTACCTCACCTTCCTCCTCCTGGCGCCGTTACTCATACTCTTCTGTGCCTTTCAGTAGCCCCCAACTGGACAGATGGTAAACTCCTCTGTAACGGTGCTCTGCAGTGTACTGTAGACGGTAATAAGCTCAGAAGTGTACATTGTTTACCCAGGTGGTCCCTGGGGTATACCCAATAATGTGCACAGCTCTGACAGGACCATGCCCTCCCCCACCGATGCTCAATACCACACACAGGATTGAGAACAACAATGTTATGGTCTGACGCAAAACTAACAACAGATGCATATCTCGCAGTGTTGCAAAACGTTTTAACAAATGTTAAATTAATTAAAAAAAAAATGTATGTGTATTGTAATATTAGAAACAGAGCTAATCATTATTAACATTCTACATAAGTGAAATTATGTTGTAGTAATGTGACTTCTGTATATTGTATTAATAAAGGAAAAAAAATGAATATACAGTATTGACAATTACGATAACAGAGGGCCTAGACAAATATGTATTCTGAGGCCATATGTGTATACTGTATACGTATGGCTGCCATGCAGATGTACAGGAGAGAGGTGGTGTACAGGCAGGTGTACAGGATAGTGTAGCGAAGCTGTTCAGTACAGGTGGTGGAGAGTGTTGCAGTGTTACAGTGTGTGAAAGAAGTAAGGTTACAGTGTACGTATATGTGCTACGTACTATGGACATACATATACACAACAAACGTTGTAACCACATGTATAGTAAACATATGGATATATATATATATATATATATATATATATATATATATATATATATATATATATATATATATATATATATATATATATATATATATTCTATCTTCTTGTTTACAAAGACATTGCCGTCCATTGTATCCTTTGTATGTTAAAATCTATTTTGTATAGTGACGTGATTATGTATCCTGAAGCCCCACGACCATACACGTACCCTCGTGTATGATACTTGGCCATACATGGGTGTATATATATACATCCTCCAGTGACGACACACCATACACACCTGGGGCCAGATTCACGAAGCAGTTACACAAGTACTTACGAACGTGTACATCTTTCCTCAATCTTTGACGGCTTTGTTTACATTTATTAAACAGTTTACAAGCATGAAAACTTCCCAATCAACTGTTGTTATTGTTATAAACAGCCTCCTGCTGTTTCGGAGCTCATTAACTGTTTAATAATTGTAAACAAAGCCGTCAATGATTGAGGAAAGATGTACACGTTCGTAAGTACTTGCGTAACTGCTTCGTGAATCTGGCCCCTGGTTGCTATGATGTATTCTTACCTGTATATCGAAAATACTGTCAGGAAACTGGGAATAAAAACTATCCAGCGCTCTCTTATTTTCTCATACTCCCTCCCCATTGTTGTGTTGATGGTTGATGTGTTTGAGGGTTATAAATGGACCAGCTCTCTCTCTCTCTCTCTCTCTCTCTCTCTCTCTCTCTCTATTCTTGAAGTTTTATCAATGACTGGATAATCAATGGGCCTTCATGACGTCACGTCACACGAAGGACGTCCATTGTGAACTTCTACTGAATGAAAAACAGCTGAATAGGTTGTCATTACCCTTAAACTGTTGTCCTGGATACACCCACGCTGTGTACTACACCCGCACCGTTATCCTGGGTATACCTTGACCGTTATCCTGGGTATACCTTGACCGTTATCCTGGGATTATACCCTGTCACGTTCCGCCTTGTAACAACGCCCTGTGGACCTCAGTACTTACACGCAGGCAGGCACCAACACACTGTTGCTCCCCAGAGTGTATCCAGATAGGCACAGAGTGTACCTAGAGTGTACACAGTGTACCTAGAGTGTACACAGTGTACTTAGAGTGTAGTCAAGTGGGGTGAAGCTCCTCGAGACGCTGAGCTCACCACCAGATACTGCTTCTTAACTACTCTCTCTCCGGAACTACTGCTGCACTATTTCTGGGATTATTGCTTCATAGCTAATGGTCCTGGGGGCTACTGCTAGGTAACTACTGTTGCTGGGGGCTACTGCTAGGTAACCACTGTTGCTGGGACTACTGCTTCATAGCTAATGGTCCTGGGGGCTACTGCTAGGTAACCACTGTTGCTGGGGGTTACTGCTAGGTAACTACTGTGTCAGAAGGCTCATGCCTGATGGCTGTCAGAGCAACTACATGTAAACATGGTATAGATCGTGACTA
Source organism: Procambarus clarkii (assembly GCF_040958095.1). Taxonomy (NCBI): domain Eukaryota; kingdom Metazoa; phylum Arthropoda; class Malacostraca; order Decapoda; family Cambaridae; genus Procambarus; species Procambarus clarkii. The sequence continues at coordinate 6,760,648 of NC_091235.1, forward strand.
CCCCAACCCCCCCAGTTTACTTCCCCCCCCCCTTGTTTACTGTTTACCGTCCTTTAAAACAGCACTGCTGCTTCAGAAACGTAATTTAAGGGAGTGTAAATTGCGTGGGGGGGACAAGGGCCAGCAACAGGGGCTGTCAAAGGGGGGACCATTGATGCTGGAGGAAGACGACTCCGTGCGGGTGTTCACGGGTCTGTGAGCGTCTATAACTGGCCTCGTCTTGGGGTCTTTGACAGCTCTCGTCACTTGGAGCCGTCGTGAAGGGTCCCAGTTATGTCCTGCTGTCTCTCACCAGGTTTTTCTTTCCTGCTTTCCTTGTCCTTCTGTCTATTTCCATGTTTTTCTTTTCTGCTTTTCTTTCGCGTCTGTCTGTTTCTAGCTATTATTTTTATGTTTGTATTTTTCTATGATTTATTCCTGCGTTGTCTCTTCTTAACTATATATTATCATCTAACTCGGAATTTTGATATATGATAAGTTAGCGTTAGTCATTTGTTCAGTCTGTGTGGGAGTTGAGAGCATATTTGGAAGGTCTAGGTGGTACCGTCGGGTTCATTCTCGACTCAGGATCAGGAAGCCCGGGTTCGAATCGCGGCTGGGACAGAAATAGTTGGGCTCGTTTCCTATCACCTAATGCCCCTGTTTACTAATCAGTAAACATGTATCCAGGAGAATCCTGGATACATGTTTATTTCCATAATTTACATAATTTCCAGAGGAAATTAATTATTATTAATTAATTAATTAGGAGGAGGGGAGACCTTAGCCTGTTTATATACAAAGTCTGCCTGTCCCAGACATAATTAATTATTATTATAATTAAGCCCGGTAATCTCAGGTGGCTGTGCGTGTTGACAAACTCCGTCAACTCTGCCAGGACATGACTTGTCTCATCTAAATAGATTGAAAGATTGACCCAACAAGTGGCAACTAGAGTTTAACTCAAGCTCGTGCAAAGTAATACAGCCGAGTGCTGGCAACAGGAAGCCTAACACAAAGGATTTTCATGGATGGTTTTATATGTACACAATGTTGAATACATTTCAATGTCTAGCATTTATAATATATTGAAGTACTGGCCATATTTACACTCTGTTATCAGGATAAACTAAGAACAAGGGGACACAGGTGGAGACTGAGTACCCACATGAGCCACAGGGACGTTAGAAAGAACTTTTCAGTGCCAGAGTAATTAATAAATGGAATGCATTAGGCAGTGATGTGGTGGAGGCTGACTCCATACACAGTTTCAAATGTAGATATGATAGAGCCCAGTAGGCTCAGGAATCTGTACACCAGTTGATTGACAGTTGAGAGGCGGGACCAAAGAGCCAAAGCTCAACCCCCCTCCCCCCCCATCCGCAAGCACAACTAGTTGAGTACACTGATTACATGTACCTGATACTGACAGCCGTCACGAGGCATTAAATATGTGACTATCCATCACACATATATCGAGGGAGAGGTTAAACCTGATTTTTTTATTATTGTTGGCGCTGAAGGCAGCTAGTTTATTGTGCACCCCATACTCAGCCTGTGTGCGGTAGTTTATTGTGCACCCCATACTCAGCCTGTGTGCGGTAGTTTATTGTGCGCCCCATACTCAGCCTGTGTGCGGTAGTTTATTGTGCACCTCATACTCATCCTGTGAGCGGTAGTTTATTGTGCACCTCATACTCATCCTGTGAGCGGTAGTTTATTGTGCGCCCCATACTCATCCTGTGTGCGGTAGTTTATTGTGCACCTCATACTCATCCTGTGTGCGGTAGTTTATTGTGCACCCCATACTCATCCTGTGAGCGGTAGTTTATTGTGCACCTCATACTCATCCTGTGAGCGGTAGTTTATTGTGCACCTCATACTCATCCTGTGAGCGGTAGTTTATTGTGCACCCCATACTCATCCTGTGAGCGGTAGTTTATTGTGCACCCCATACTCATCCTGTGAGCGGTAGTTTATTGTGCTCCCCATTCTCATCCTGTGAGCGATAGTTTATTGTGCTCCCCATACTCATCCTGTGATAGTTTATTATGCACCCCATACTCAGCCTGTGAGCGGTAGCGCAAAACAAAACAAACATTACAGAGAGCACAGAAGATTGTTTTTATCAGACCACAACGATTATTGTATTAACAATTACATCTATCCTCCACACCTTGTAATTATATTGTTAGCTAGTTACAGAGAATGTGCCATTTCAATAGCTATGTATTTACTGTTAATCATTATACATTATTGTTAGGTCTTATCGCTGCAGGAGCTGGTTTTTACCGAGCAACAGCAGGAGCTGGGTTTTACCAAGCAACAGCAGGAGCTGGTTTTTACCAAACACCTGCAGGAGTTGGTTTTTACCAAGCAACAGCTGGAGCTGGTTTTTACCAAACACCTGCAGGAGTTGGTTTTTACCAAGCAACTGCAGGAGATGGTTTTTACCGAGCAACTGCAGGAGATGGTTTTTACCAAGCAACTGCAGGAGATGGTTTTTACCGAGCAACTGCAGGAGATGGTTTTTACCAAGCATCTGCGGGAGCTGGTTTTTACCAAGCAACTGCAGGAGCTGGGTTTTACCAAGCACCAGCAGGAGATGGTTTTTACCAAGCACCAGCAGGAGATGGTTTTTACCAAGCAACTGCAGGAGCTGGCTTTTACCAAGCACCAGCAGGAGCTGGGTTTTACCAAGCAGCTACTGGTTGTAGTTTATACATCACAAGGTCGATAACGAAGCCAATTAGAGGAACGCAAGGCAAACGAGGCTGTTGGTGAATGGCGGTAAATGACGGGACCCAAACTGCCTGCTTGAGGCACCTTGACACACACTCAACAGGTGTTGAACAGGTGTTAAGACATATATATATATATATATATATATATATATATATACTGGTATACGAGGAGGAGGCCGTATTCCGGGGAGCGCTGTGCTGCCTGGTTATCTTGAGGCTATCTTGAGGTTATCTTGAGATTATCTTGAGGTTATCTTGAGATTATCTTGAGGTTATCTTGAGGTTATCTTGAGACTATGTTGAGATTATCTTGAGATTATCTTGAGGTTACCTTGAGGCTATCTTCAGGTTATCTTGAGGTGATTTCGGGGCTTAGCGTCCCCGCGGCCCGGTTCTCGACCAGGCCTCCTTTTTGTTACACATCCCCAGGAAGCAGCCCGTAGCAGCTGTCTAACTCCCAGGTACCTATTTACTGCTAGGTAACAGGGGCATCAGGGTGGAAGAAACTTTTTGCCTATTTGTCTCCCCCTCCACCGGGGACCGAACCCGGACCCTTAGGACTACGAATCCCGAGCGCTGTCCACTCAGCCGCCAGGCTAGTGGCAAGGTATTTTCCTAATGACTATAGTGACTGTAAACAAGTAGAGGGACTCAAGCTGCCGCAGAAGACACATTAAGGCAAGTCTGTTATCTTGATCCTCGTAAGTCTAGTGATAGATAAGGAGGGTAGATAGACCAAGGAGG
>NC_091235.1:6766614-6769114 GCF_040958095.1 Procambarus clarkii
GCAAAGTAATACAAGTAAGCATAGGGAGCAGGAGACCGGACACAGGGTACCAACTGGAAATAAAAAGATTCTTCAGGAATTAGGTAGAGAAAGTTATCTAGAGGGCGATATCACACCGAACCTGTCCGCTGAAGACCACATCAAGAGGATATCATCAGCGGCATATGTTAGCTTCACCATCATAAGAACTGCCTTTAGAAACTTTTGTAAGGAATTCTTCAGAACTTTGTATACCACATGTGTCGGCCCAATCCTGGAGTATTCGCCTCTAGCGTGGAGTCTATATCTAGTGTCACACACTAGACTAGTTAGAAAACGTTGAGAGGCATGCCACCTGACTAGTCCTAGAACTGAAAGATTTGAGTTATGAGGAAACAATAGAGGATTTAAACCTTACGTTGCTAGGAGACAAATGAATTAAAGAAGGCATGACTACCACATACAAAATTCTCAGAATTGATAGAGTAAATAAATATAGACCATTTAGGACGGATGGTACTCACTCAAGGGGACACAGGTGGAAACTGAGTATCCAAATGAACCACAGGGACATTTGAAAAAAATCGGTGTCAGAATTAATTAGCAAATGGAATGTATTAGGCAGTGATGTGGTGGAGGCTGACTCCATACACAGCTTCAAGTGTAGATATGATAGAGCCCAATAGGCTCAGGAACCTGTACACCAGTTGACTGGATGCCAAGAGGCGGGACTAAAGAGCCGAAGCTCAGCCCCCGCAAGCTCAACTGGGTAAGTATACATCTTAAATACAATGGGTGTCACAGTAGGAAGTGCAGTTTGTGATTTTAGTTAAGCGTAGGGCTTAAGGCCTACCAACCTCTGGAGGGTTATTAAGGTCAACCAACTGTGTACTTTATAACAACCCCTGATCTATCTTGAGGTTATCTTGAGATGATTTCAGGGCTTAGCGTCCCCGGGGCCCGGTCCTCGATCAGGCCTCCTTTTTGTTATACATCCCCAGGAAGCAGCCCGTGGCAGCCGTCTAACTCCCATGTACCAATTTACTGCTAGGTGAACAGGGGGTATCAAGGTGAAAGAAACTCTGTCCATTTGTTTCCTCCTCCACCAGGGATCGAAACCGGAACCTTAGGACTACGAATCCCGAGCGCTGTCCACTCAGCCGTCAGGCCCCCCTGATACCAACAGCCACAGTGTAAACCAGGAACTACACAACCTACAGCGACTCCAAAGGTGCAGTCCAAGCCATTACACACTCCTCCAAGACCTGCAGAGAACTAGTCCACCTTTGTCTACAGCTCCCACGACACCTCTGGAAGGGACACAGCTTATCCATACAACGGCAGCTCCTATCCACCCAAACTCATTCATATACATGTCTAACCTACGCTTGAAACAACCAAATGGTCCCAAATCTATTATATTACCCCGGTAATGTGTTCCACAAATCAACAAATCCCTTCAGCTATTTAATATGATTATCTGAATTGCATTTTTTTTTAAGAACATGAACGAATCCTGTTCAGGAGTGTTCTTCACGGGTGAAGAACAGAGATAGGTTGTTAGACCAGCCTCAGTACAAGGTACCAGGCTTCTTATTGGTGGAGCTCCTTGTTGACTCAACCTGCCACTGGTAATCATAGCCAATTGTGAGTGAAACACTTAGGAGAAGCCTTAGGTTTTTGTTCAGAACTAGCCTGAGTGGGACGAGCCAGTTTAAGGAAGTCTATGATTGGTCCATACCAAAATGGGCGGAGCTTATTGAATTGGCCTGTGAATGGGCTCCACGTGAAGTACCAGTTGACCAGATACTGTAGGCGCACGGGGACACAGTTCTAGAACTGAGTGAACACTAAGTGAACACTGAGTGAACACTGAGTGAACACTGAGTGAACACTGAGTGAACACTGAGTGAACACTGAGTGAGCACGGTAAATTGGTTTACAAAGCCATTACATAAGCACCTGTGTCCCATATACCATTTCATGATTGATTAAATGACTTAATTTCGGTGATAAGAGCTGATAGTAGTTAATGTATAGTTTATCTTAAGACCAGGACGGTCTTACGTGAGTAATTAAGTGAATTCTTCAAGGTGTATGATAGCGGGTGATGAGTGAGGTATGAATTGTTTTTTTTATTTGTTGATGCCGGAGGCGGCTAGTTTATTGTGCACTATACTCATCCTGTGAGCGGTAGTTTATTGTGCACCCCATACTCATACTGTGAGCGGTAGTTTATTGTGCACCCCATACTCATCCTGTGAGCGGTAGTTTATTGTGCACCCCATACTCATCCTGTGAGCGGTAGTTTATTGTGCACCCCATACTCATCCTGTGAGCGGTAGTTTATTGTGCACCCCATACTCATCCTGTGAGTGGTAGTTTATTGTGCACTCCATACTCATCCTGTGAGTGGTAGTTTATTGTGCACCTCATACTCCTCCTGTGAGCGGTAGCGCAAAAAGCATTACAGAGGGCACAAAAGGTCTTTATCAGACCTCAACGGAGATTATTACATAAA
>NC_091235.1:6774114-6786614 GCF_040958095.1 Procambarus clarkii
ATCACACCAAACCTGTCTCCTGAAGCCCACATAAAGAGAATAACGTCTGTGGCATATGCGAGGCTGGCTAACATCAGAACGGCGTTCAGGAACCTGTGTAAGGAATCATTCAGAATCTTGTACACCACATATGTAAGACCAATCCTGGAGTATGCGGCCCCAGCATGGAGCCCGTACCTTGTCAAGCACAAGACGAAGCTGGAAAAAGTCCAAAGGTATGCTACTAGACTAGTCCCAGAACTAAGAGGCATGAGTTATGAGGAAAGGCTGCGGGAAATGCACCTCACGACACTGGAAGACAGAAGAGTAAGGGGGGACATGATCACAACCTACAAAATCCTCAGGGGAATCGACCGGGTAAACAAGGATGAACTTTTCAACACTAGTGGGACGCGAACAAGGGGACACAGGTGGAAGCTGAGTACCCAAATGAGCCACAGAGACGTTAGAAAGAACTTTTTCAGTGTCAGAGTAGTTAGCAAATGGAATGCATTAGGAAGTGATGTGGTGGAGGCTGACTCCATTCACAGTTTCAAATGTAGATATGATAGAGCCCAATAGGCTCAGGAATCTGTACACCAGTTGATTGACGGTTGAGAGGCGGGACCAAAGAGCCAGAGCTCAACCCCCGCAAGCACAATTAGGTGAGTACAATTAGGTGAGTACACACACGCACACACACGCACACACACACACACACACACACACACACACACACAGGAAGCAACCCGTAACAGCTGTCCAATTCCCAGGTACCTATTTACTGCTAGGTAAAAGGGGGCACCAGGGTGAAAGAAACTGTGCCTATTTGTCTCTGCCTAGTCCGGGAATCGAACCCGGGCCACACGATTATGAGTGCCGCGCATTGTCCACTCAGCTACCAGACTCCTTGTGTGTGTGTGTGTGTGTGTTGTGGAGCGTGTGGGCGTGGGTGTGTGTGTTGTGGAGCGTGTGGGCGTGGGTGTGTGTGTTGTGGAGCGTGTGGGCGTGGGTGTGTGTGTTGTGGAGCGTGTGGGCGTGGGTGTGTGTGTTGTGGAGCGTGTGGGCGTGGGTGTGTGTGTTGTGGAGCGTGTGGGCGTGGGTGTGTGTGTTGTGGAGTGTGTGGGCGTGGGTGTGTGTGTTGTGGAGCGTGTGGGCGTGGGTGTGTGTGTCTTGTGGAGTGTGTGGGCGTGGGTGGGTGTGTTGTGGAGTGTGTGGGCGTGGGTGTGTGTGTTGTGAAGTGTGTGGGCGTGGGTGTGTGTTGTGGGCGTGGGTGTGTGTGGGTGTGTTGTGAAGTGTTGGGCGTGGGTGTGTGTGTGTTGTGGAGTGTGTGGGCGTGGGTGTGTGTGTGTTGTGGAGTGTGTGGGCGTGGGTGTGTGTGTCTTGTGGAGTGTGTGGGCGTGGGTGGGTGTGTTGTGGAATGTGTGGGCGTGGGTGTGTGTGTCTTGTGGAGTGTGTGGGCGTGGGTGGGTGTGTTGTGGAGTGTGTGGGCGTGGGTGTGTGTGTTGTGAAGTGTGTGGGCGTGGGTGTGTGTTGTGGGTGTGTGTGGGTGTGTTGTGAAGTGTTGGGCGTGGGTGTGTGTGTGTTGTGGAGTGTGTGGGCGTGGGTGGGTGTGTTGTGAAGTGTGTGGGCGTGGGTGTGTGTGTTGTGGGCGTGGGTGTGTGTGGGTGTGTTGTGGAGTGTGTGGACGTGGGTGGGTGTGTTGTGGAGTGTGTGGGCGTGGGTGTGTGTGTTGTGAAGTGTGTGGGTGTGTGTGTTGTGGGCGTGGGTGGGTGTGATGTGGAGTGTGTCGGCGTGGGTGTATGTGTTGTGAAGTGTGTGGGTGTGTGTGTTGTGGGCGTGGGTGTGTGTGGGTGTGAACCAGTCTGAGGTGTAGGTGAAGGGTGTTGTTGTCAATGTTGTTACTTAACGTCTCCTTGAACGCTGTTGTTGTGCTACAGCTCTGATGTCTTTGTTTGTTGCGGCTCCTCCTTATAATACTGTTGTTGTTGTTAGTGCTGCGTTTACTGCTGTAATTGTTGGAGATTGTTGAGCTGGTGGTGATGTTGTTCTGATGTATTATTACTTCGCAAAGCCAAGGAATTCGCCTTGAAGGTCTTGCTGGGAATAATCATTTACCTCCACCCTCCTGCTCCTCCTCTCCTCTCCTCCTCTCCTCCACCTCTCCTCCTCCCCCCCCCCCTCCGCTCACTAGACTAGGTATTTGAGAATATGTTTTGAGACGGCAGAAAGTGACAACATTGTGCTTCGGTAATTAACTTTTATCCTAATTAATGCATAAATTATATAGTCATAAGTAATTTGTGGTGAGGTGATGCCCCCCGCCAGGGACTGCTTCCTCCCTTTACCACTGTGACGTTCATGGTAGATGTGTCTACCTCCCTCCTCCCCAAACATCTACTCCCCCACCCACTGTTCTACCCCCCACCCCCCCAGGAAGATCGTAGCCTAAACTGCAATTTGACAGTTTATTTATGCAAATATTATTGGTAGCAAAGTTATATGTCTAAAGCTTAAGAAATGTGTGGATGGGCGGGGTGTGGGTGGTTCTGGTGTGGATGGGCGGGGTGTGGGTGGTTCTGGTGTGGATGGGCGGGGTGTGGGTGGTTCTGGTGTGGATGGGCGGGGTGTGGGTGGTTCTGGTGTGGATGGGCGGGGTGTGGGTGGTTCTGGTGTGGATGGGCGGGGTGTGGGTGGTTCTGGTGTGGATGGGCGGGGTGTGGGTGGTTCTGGTGTGGATGGGCGGGGTGTGGGTGGTTCTGGTGTGGATGGGCGGGGTGTGGGTGGCTCTGGTGTGGAAGGCGGGGTGTGGGTGACTCTGGTGTGGATGGGCGGGGTGTGGGTGGTTCTGGTGTGGATGGGCGGGGTGTGGGTGGTTCTGGTATGGATGGGCGGGGTGTGGGGTGGCTCTGGTATGGATGGGCGGGGTGTGGGGTGGCTCTGGTATGGATGGGCGGGGTGTGGGGTGGCTCTGGTATGGATGGCAGTTATACCGAATGAATTCAGTTTTATGGTATCGGGTAAATCATGAAAAATGCGCAGGTAAATACTGGGTATAATTCTATAAAAACAAATACGCAATTCCATTTAAATAAAAATCGCCTGGTGGAAGAGAGGAAGGGAAGGATAAGTGGGTTTATATTTCTTAAAGTATTTAAGGTAACCCGATCTCGACCAGCCTATGTTTGTCCCATACCTCAGACCATTCCCCCTGCAAAGTTTGGTGAGGCTACCCCCAAGCGCCTGGCCTCCAACCTTGGACAGACAGATACACATTATCTTATAGATATAGATAGATTGCCAGATAATATACACTAGGATCGATGTATTGTTTCAAGCGTAGGTGGGACAAGTATATGAATGAGTTTGGTTGGAAAGGATTGTCAGAATGATTGGCTGCTGACCTAGCGACACGAGGACGAGACTTGCTAGACTTACTGCCACTCTCGCTTCAGCCTTCTTGGTCATCTTTACTAATAAAGACTTTCCTCTGTTTCAGAGATGTGCACAGAAGCCCGACCGTGGAGATCACAAGGAGGAATCATTTTCAAATAAACTAAAGCCATTAACTCACGTCTCAAAAAACTGCCAGGAGAGCAAATGATAATAACTTAATCCGTCTCTACACTGTATTTGGTTCCTTCAAGACCCCGCGGAGGGGGATCTGATCGCCATTCTCTGTTGATAACCCCACAACCAGGACAGACTTAATTATACTCATCTCGTTCGCTTGAAGAACTACATCTTTGTATAATACTCGTCCCTCCACCAGCTTAATGTTATCAGCATGTGACAGTCATCATCCAGTGGACGGTAGGACAAGCAGGCGGGTCCTGTCCCAGTTCGGCAAGATGCTACACTGCTTGTCTTACAGAATTACTGGCCAGTGACAGTGACAATAATGTCCACAACTGAAAACGTACCTACGACAGCTGTAAAGACATCAATCGGTGAAGCCTTCGACACTACCCATGGCACTACCCATGGCACTACCCAAGGCACTACCCAAGGCACTACCACTATAGGCACTACCACTATAGGCACTACCACTACACGCAAAGGCACGCCCCAAGACTAGTGGTGTGCCTCTGCGTGCCTCTCTGCCGTGTCCCAAGTCATAACAAAGAGACACCCCCCCCCCCCCCCCCCCCCCCCGCTGCTGCGCCACTTCCCCCAACATGAAGATTAATTACAATAGTACGGGTTTAAACAAATCATAGAAAACGAGGCATATGAAACCTGAATGGAAACGCCTACGAAGACTTCAGTGTAAACAATAGTTGGTTGAGGAGCCGAGAGATGGCGGTGAGAGCGCCTTCTGCAGGTAGTCTCTTCTCCCTCTACCAGTACCAGAGTCTTCCGTCTCTCCTCCACCAGCCAGGTCAGTACTCTGCCTTCCTTCGGAGATGTTATTTTTCAGGTCGTTCTCCAGATAGATGGTATCCTTGAGGTCGTCCTCCGGAGTGAAGAGGAAGATCGAGGGACTTCCTAGGATCGTTGACGTCCTAGGATCATTGACGTCCTAGGATCGTTGACGTCCTGGGATCGTTGACGTCCTAGGATCGTTGACGTCCTGGGATCGTTGACGTCCTGGGATCGTTGACGTCCTGGGATCGTTGACGTCCTGGGATCGTTGACGTCCTGGGATCGTTGACGTCCTAGGATCGTTGACGTCCTAGGATCGTTGACGTCCTAGGATCGTTGACGTCGGTCGGTGTTCAATCCCCGACCGTCCCATAAGTGGTTGGGCACCATTCCTTTCCCGCCGTCCCATCCCAAAGCCTTATCCTGACCCCTTCCCAGGGCTATGTAGTCGTAATGGCTTGGTGCTTTCTCCTGATAGTCACCTTCCCTTCACGCCAAAGAGGTCCTGTTACAATGTGACAAACAACAGATAAACGCAATATCGTACACAAAATAACGGGCAACGGACGAGCAACGGGAAAGATATCAACACAATATGATAGCACTTAACATTACTGAACAACAGACAGTATATCACACGTAACGGATTCAATGATAGAGGATAGACAGTAGATAGTATGATCGATAACAAGATAGCAGTTAATCGATAGATAACATGATAGCAGATAAACGATAGATAACATGATAGCAGATAAATTTTACATAACATGATAGCAGATAAATGCTAGATAACACGATAGATAGCACATACCATAATACACAGCAAATAATATGATAGATAACATCATAACATCAACATGACTGATAAAACATATATTGTTAATAATACGAAATATATCACTTTTGATAGCATATTGTGGAATATTACATATACGGTATATATATATATATATATATATATATATATATATATATATATATATATATATATATATATATATATATATATATATTCATGTAATGTGAAATAGTACATATCTATTTTATGTGGAATACTTTACAAATTTTAATGTTATGTGGAAAATTACATATATCCCAGTAATGTGGAAAGCTACATATATTCATGTACTTTCCATGATGAATGGCGATTGCATATGGCGAGTGTCAGAGGGTAGTAGGGGCCGACTTCCCCCATTCCCTTCCTCAAGTAGGATTGGCTCCTATTGCGACATTTAACAACGGCTATGAAGCCGGAAATGTGGGTTTGATTTTCCGCAGAGTATTAACACTCGACTTTCCAGCTGTTACCGGCGTGGATTCCACGTCGATATTGTTCATTCAAACTTAATCAAACATGTTTGCCCACAGAGAGAGAGAACGGGAGAAAGGGAGGGGAAAAACGAGAGGGAGGAAGAGAGAGGGAATAGGAGAGAGGAAGGGAGAGAGGAAGGGAGAGAGAGAATGGGTGGGGGGAAGCAGAGACAGACAGATCCTGGCTCCGTCTGGTATGCTATCTATATCTGTATCAATAACAAAAAATGTTTGTCTGTCCAAGGTTGGAGACCAGACGTTTGATGCTAGCCTCACCCAACTCTGCAGGGGGAATGGTATGGGGTATGGGACGGACATAGGCTTGTCGGGAGTCACATTCGCCAGAATTCAAGAGGAAATAGTGTGTCGGGAGTCACATTCTGGCCCCCACGACGATTTTTAGAACTACCTGCTGGCTACACCTAGGAATATATATATATATATATATATATATATATATATATATATATATATATATATATATATATATATATATATATATATATACATATATACACACATATATATATTAGTATATTTTGGTAGCAGTCTTTCCTGTAGACATATATTATTAAATATGACCGAAAAAGTAAGATTAATAATTCTAACACGAATTTTCTCAATCTTTCGTACATTACGCTTCACTGTTGGAGGTAAATCAAAAATCACTTCTCCAAAATTCATTTTTATTTCTAGTCTGACACGACACGGGCGCGTTTCGTAAAACTTATTACATTTTCAAAGACTTCACAAATACACAACTGATTAGAACTTACGTATCTCTGATTTTATATCTACATTTGAGTGAGGTGGGAGGGGTGATGTGGCATTAACACAAGACAGAACAAGAGGGGATATTAATAGGGTATTAAAAGTATCAACACAAGACAGAACAGAAACAATGGGTATTGAATAGAAGTGTTTGTAGAAAGCCTATTGGTCCATATTTCTTGATGCTTCTATATTGGAGCGGAGTCTTGAGGTGGGTAGAATATAGTTGTGCAATAATTGGCTGTTGATTGCTGGTGTTGACTTCTTGATGTGTAGTGCCTCGCAAACGTCAAGCCGCCTGCTATCGCTGTATCTATCGATGATTTCTGTGTTGTTTACTAGGATTTCTCTGGCGATGGTTTGGTTATGGGAAGAGATTATATGTTCCTTAATGGAGCCCTGTTGCTTATGCATCGTTAAACGCCTAGAAAGAGATGTTGTTGTCTTGCCTATATACTGGGTTTTTTGGAGCTTACAGTCCCCAAGTGGGCATTTGAAGGCATAGACGACGTTAGTCTCTTTTAAAGCGTTCTGTTTTGTGTCTGGAGAGTTTCTCATGAGTAGGCTGGCCGTTTTTCTGGTTTTATAGTAAATCGTCAGTTGTATCCTCTGATTTTTGTCTGTAGGGATAACGTTTCTATTAACAATATCTTTCAGGACCCTTCCCTCCGTTTTATGAGCTGTGGAAAAGAAGTTCCTGTAAAATAGTCTAATAGGGGGTATAGGTGTTGTGTTAGTTGTCTCTTCAGAAGTTGCATGGCTTTTCACTTTCCTTCTTATGATGTCTTCAATGAAACCATTGGAGAAGCCGTTATTGACTAGGACCTGCCTTACCCTACAGAGTTCTTCGTCGACTTGCTTCCATTCTGAGCTGTGGCTGAGAGCACGGTCGACGTATGCGTTAACAACACTCCTCTTGTACCTGTCAGGGCAGTCGCTGTTGGCATTTAGGCACATTCCTATGTTTGCTCCTTAGTGTTGACTGAAGTGTGGAAACCTCCGCCATTTTCCATGACTGTTACATCTAGAAAAGGCAGCTTCCCATCCTTTTCCGTCTCGTAAGTGAAACGCAGCACGGAACTCTGCTCAGATGCCTCCTTCAGCTCCTGCAGATGTCTGACATCAGGTACCTGTGTAAAAATGTCGTCAACATACCTGCAGTATATGGCCGGTTTCAAGTTCATGTCGACTAAGACTTTTTGCTCGATGGTACCCATGTAGAAGTTTGCAAACAGGACACCTAGGGGGGGAACCCATGGCGACCCCATCTACTTGCTTATACATGTGCCCATCCGGGCTCAAGAAGGGTGCCTCTTTAGTACAAGCTTGGAGTAGTTTCCTCAGAATACTTTCTGGCATGTCAAGAGGAGTACAGGCTGGATCACGATACACTCTGTCGGCTATCATTCCGATTGTCGGAATGATAGCCGACAGAGTGTATCGTGATCCAGCCTGTACTCCTCTTGACATGCCAGAAAGTATTCTGAGGAAACTACTCCAAGCTTGTACTAAAGAGGCACCCTTCTTGAGCCCGGATGGGCACATGTATAAGCAAGTAGATGGGGTCGCCATGGGTTCCCCCCTAGGTGTCCTGTTTGCAAACTTCTACATGGGTACCATCGAGCAAAAAGTCTTAGTCGACATGAACTTGAAACCGGCCATATACTGCAGGTATGTTGACGACATTTTTACACAGGTACCTGATGTCAGACATCTGCAGGAGCTGAAGGAGGCATTTGAGCAGAGTTCCGTGCTGCGTTTCACTTACGAGACGGAAAAGGATGGGAAGCTGCCTTTTCTAGATGTAACAGTCATGGAAAAGGGCGGAGGTTTCCACACTGCAGTCTACACTAAGGAAACAAACATAGGAATGTGCCTAAATGCCAACAGCGACTGCCCTGACAGGTACAAGAGGAGTGTTGTTAACGCATACGTCGACCGTGCTCTCAGCCACAGCTCAGAATGGAAGCAAGTCGACGAAGAACTCTGTAGGGTAAGGCAGGTCCTAGTCAATAACGGCTTCTCCAATGGTTTCATCGAAGACATCATAAGAAGGAAAGTGAAAAGCCATGCAACCTCTGAAGAGACAACTAACACAACACCTATACCCCCTATTAGACTATTTTACAGGAACTTCTTTTCCACAGCTCATAAAACGGAGGAAAGGGTCCTGAAAGATATTGTTAATAGAAACGTTATCCCTACAGACAAAAATCAGAGGATACAACTGACGATTTACTATAAAACCAGAAAAACGGCCAGCCTACTCATGAGAAACTCTCCAGACACAAAACAGAACGCTTTAAAAGAGACTAACGTCGTCTATGCCTTCAAATGCCCACTTGGGGACTGTAAGCTCCAAAAAACCCAGTATATAGGCAAGACAACAACATCTCTTTCTAGGCGTTTAACGATGCATAAGCAACAGGGCTCCATTAAGGAACATATAATCTCTTCCCATAACCAAACCATTGCCAGAGAAATCCGAGTAAACAACACAGAAATCATCGATAGATACAGCGATAGCAGGCGGCTTGACGTTTGCGAGGCACTACACATCAAGAAGTCAACACCAGCAATCAACAGCCAATTATTGCACAACTATATTCTACCCACCTCAAGACTCCGCTCCAATATAGAAGCATCAAGAAATATGGACCAATAGGCTTTCTACAAACACTTCTATTCAATACCCATTGTTTCTGTTCTGTCTTGTGTTGATACTTTTAATACCCTATTAATATCCCCTCTTGTTCTGTCTTGTGTTAATGCCACATCACCCCTCCCACCTCACTCAAATGTAGATATAAAATCAGAGATAAGTAAGTTCTAATCAGTTGTGTATTTGTGAAGTCTTTGAAAATGTAATAAGTTTTACGAAACGCGCCCGTGTCGCGTCAGACTAGAAATAAAAATGAATTTTGGAGAAGTGATTTTTTATTTACCTCCAACAGTGAAGCGTAATGTACGAAAGATTGAGAAAATTCGTGTTAGAATTATTAATCTTACTTTTTCGGTCATATTTAATAATATATATATATATATATATATATATATATATATATATATATATATATATATATATATATATATATATATATATATATATATATATATTATTAATTGTCTTATATTATCTGGTGTCTTATATTATCCATATAAGACACCAGATATCTATATAAGACACGACATATCCATATGAGGCGCCAGATATCTAAATATGACACCAGATATCAAAAAATATATGTCATAATGAGATAAGCAGATAACATGATCAAGATAACAAACACACTCCAGTGCTGCCTTGACTCGCTAGATAACGTCCACTTGAAGTCCAGATGACCTGATATCATCCCCTCATGACACAGAGGTGCACTAGGCCTATTACCGTTGATCCACTGGGCCTATTATGGCTGGTCCATTAGGTCTATAACATGTGGCTGGTTCACTAGGCCTATGATTTCCGTACAGTGAAGAAGGGAGAGGCTATAGGCTTCTCTGCCTGTACTAAAGAGGGTTACATTCTTTTATATATATATATATATATATATATATATATATATATATATATATATATATATATATATATATATATATATATATATATATATATATATATATATATATATATATATTTAAGCGCACTTGTGACCTCCATGCATGAAACCCACATATAAACAAAGTCATATTTTAACTTAGTTATTTACCAAGGATTATAGGTAGAAACATTTTTAAACAATTGACGTAGTTTCTTGCTCCTGCCCATGGCGACAAACCCCTACCCACCTTCTCCCCCACCAAGACGACCCCCTCCCCTGCACCCCACGGCATCGTGTAGCCCCCCTCCTCCCCCAACCCAACAAAGAACACCCCAACCCCCAGCAAAGCCACGTGTTGCCCCCCTCCTAACACCCCCGCCTCCTTGGCGCCAAAATAAACAACCGGCGATCGTCATTTGTCTTTTATAACTCGCACAGCTGCAACTTTTATCAGTTCAGTTTCCTGAATATTTGCGCTTGCTGCGTATAACATGCTCACCGGTTGTCATGGCTGCACTCTTGATGAACCCACTGGGAAGCTTTAATGGGAATATTTCGTAATAGTTCAACGTACGCGGCGAGTTGAATTGTGTAGCTCATCATGACTGTAACTTGCTTAGCTGAGTGTATTGTGGGGTTCCGTCCCTGAGGCCATTATGTGCCCCTGTAACCCATTAACGCCCACAAGACGGGTATGGGGTGCATAATATATGAAGTAAACTACACGTGGAGGTGAGCGTGGCGGACCGGACCAGAGTATAGACGAGTCGCACGCGTCATCACCGCACTGACTGGCATCCATCCAGTCCTGACGCCCTGGTGGACCAGTTTACCTTGAACTGGAGACCGTGTGCGCGCACGCATGTACTCACCTAGTTGTGCTTGCGGGGGTTGCGCTCTGGCTCTTTGGTCCGCCTCTCAACTGTCAATCAACAGGTGTACAGGTTCCTGAGCCTACTGGGCTCTATCATATCTACATTTGAGACTGTGTATAGAGTCAGCCTCCACCACATCACTGCCTAATGTATTCCATCTGTTAACTACTTTGACACTGAAAAAGTTCTTTCTAACGTCCCTGTGGCTCATGTGGGTACTCATTTTCCACCTGTATCCCCTTCTCCGTGTAGCCCCTGTGCTAAACAGTCTTTATCTACTCGATCAATTCCTCTGACAATCTTGTATGTGGTGATCATGTCTCGCCTAACTCTTTCTTCCAGCGACGTGAGGTTCAGTTTCCATTTGTAAGAGGACAGGTTGCCCTGAGAGAGTGATGTGCTTGCGGGGTCGACCTAGGTTCCTGGCCCCGCCTTCTGAACGTTCTTAGATTAGTGCAATGACTCATTACTCAACCTTTCATCATATTTACATTTACAACTTTGAATCGCATTAGCTTCAACGACTTTTACACTTTCTGAGAGATCTAACACTGAAAAGGTTCTTCCTGATGTCTCATTTTGCGTCTCTAGTTTCCATCTATGACCCCTCATTCTGCTGTTCCTAGCTTTGAACAATGCTGTTTGTCTACTTTGTCAGTTTCCCCTTAGAATTTTATATGTTGTTATCATGTCCTCCCTATCTTTTCTTTTCTCTAGTGTGGTAAGATCCAATTCCTTCAGTCTTTCATGCCTTCAGCTGAGAAACGAGTTTCGCTGCATATATTTTATTTTTGTATAGTTTCTTCCTATCCTTTTTCAGGTAAGGGCTCAATACTGGGGATGCACATTCAAGAGTGGGTCTCACCTTCGCTGTATATAGGGCCCGGAAAGTTGTCTAAGTTGTCTAAGTTCCTAAAGGTTACACAAATGCTGGCTCGGATACATTATGCAGTTGTTGTTATTCTGATATTGTGGGCTTCTTTCATCAGATATAAGGTTATGTCCACTCCCAGGTCTCTCTGTTTTTCTGACGGAAGAATTAGCTTTCCCTTCATCCTATACTGCTGTACTGGTCTTCGCACTTCTGGTCCGGTCCTCGTAACTTTGCATTTGTCTGGATTAAATTCTAGCAGCCATTCTTCAGACAACTTCTAGTGTGTAAAGGTCCGTTTGCAATGCATCACAATCTATCCCTGACTTGACTCTTCACATTACTTTTGTATCATCTGCAAACATTGATATGAAGGAGCCAATTTCCTCTGTCAGGTCGTTAACATATATTAGACACAAGATGGCCCCCTAGAATCCACCCTTACGGTACTCCACGTGTAACCTCTCTCTCCACTCTGATGTCTCTACTCTCACTGTAACCCTTTGCTTCCTTCCTGAGAGGTACTCTCTGACCCACTTTAGGACTCGGACTAAGGACTTGAGATAAAATTGATCTGTTCTAAATGGTCTACTAGCTTGCTTCGGATCATTTTCTGTAGTAGCTCGCAGGGGATAGTTGTTAGTAATTACCTAAGTGTAATTACCTAAGTGTAGTTACAGGATGAGAGCTACGCTCGTGGTGTCCCGTCTTCCCAGCACTCTTTGTCATATAACGCTTTGAAACTACTGACGGTCTTGGCCTCCACCACCTTCTCACTTAACTTGTTCC